>NW_019392897.1:1016979-1186443 GCF_000648675.2 Cimex lectularius | reverse complement strand
TATATATATATATATTCAGTTTGAATGGTTTTACGAAATGTCTTCTCAAATCATCCTCTTTGTAATGACTAATTCTTATTTAATTTAATAATGTATTTGAAGTCGACGGAATGGATTAAGATAATAAAAATTATAATGTATATTCTTAATTAATGTTTTTTACCATGTTATTTCACATATACCGCCAAAAATAAAATTTAAATTCAACTCTTCTTCAATTCTCTAAATCAAAAAATATTTTAAACTTTTGACAACCAGTGAATTTTTAAATTAAAATGATTCTTAAGCATCCAACCAGCAATTATTATATAATTATAAATGGATATTAAAATACTTCTTTTTTTCTTCCAATGTCGCGACGCTTAGGCAGGCTCAATATTTGAAAACAATTTTTATTTGTTTTATTTTATTTATTTTAACAATCCTGTTAGTGTCGATTATACGGTTAGTTCCTAAATAGCAGCTTAAAATTATCTATTACCAATTATCTTATTAGTTATTTTAAAAAAATTCTAGCATTGTATAAATTCATTATTTTTAATCTAAAATTTTCTAGCATTGTATAAATCCATTTTTTTTTATCTAAAATTTCTAGCATAATATAAATTCATTTTTTTTACATCCTACATGTATTTGTAAAATTTAAACAATGTTTATAGGCCCAGGCCCTGAAGATGATCTCAATAAAGATCGAAACATTGGCACGATAAAGAAAATGTTTTACTAAAACCTGTCACACCAGACCGCATCTCACGATTTCCGAATAATCATTGACTAAGGGACACTAAACACCACACATTTTTGAATTTCCCTTTCTGTTCCTTTTGCTATCACTTCCGATATAAATAATTACTCATAAAAGAGTTCACGAAATAGGAGACTGGTTCAGCTGCTTGCAGACCACAGATTGTGTTAATTTCGAGTTTGCTATTCGTTCCTAGATTTTTATAAGACAATTGGCTCAGTTTTCGTGGATATCGCTATTACGTATTCCGTTTCAAAAAGGCATTTTTATGGTTTTGATAGCTTTTTGATCATATTATATTTTTCCCCTGATTGAGACCCAAAGTTTTATGGATCATAAAATTCTTTTAACACTCCGCTCTTGCCGAATATTGCGAAATAAGTCGTTTTCGTATTAAGCCGTATTTAGTTGTTTTCAGAGGGCCGACGAATATTTATACCTCAGTTAAAATAATATAAATAAAGGTATAAAAACGAATATCCCTAATAATAAACTGTTGCATAACCGTCTAGACTTTCTGTTTTATGCTCCATTTGCCCAATCGGCGGTTGAATTTCTATTGTAGTCGTAAGGTTTTTTTAATAATAATAATAATAATAACAACGGAAAGAGAAAGTATTGTAAATGTGGAAATGTAGGTTGATAAACTACGCTTTTTCCGGTTTGCTTTCTTCGACTTTCTTTACAAACGGTACTGACAATGCCGGTAATTCAGAGGGTATTCACAATCGGATGCCGGCCGATATCACTGTACACCTGGAACAAGATCCGTTGACATTTCACCGAGCTACGGGCAAGCCTATTTTACGTTTTTCGGTTTAGGGAGGATAAAATTGAAAACTTTCATTATACTCGTAGTTTGTTCAAGTTAATATTATGCCGTTGCTTATGACGCTTTGAAATCACGGATTTTTGTTAATTCACGATATTTACGAAACGAACAAAGAATGATAAATAACTCAATATCTATGATAATGAAATTTCAGTGAAAGAGAAAGTTCTGTTAATTTAGAAATACGTTACTACGCTTAATGTTATGCTTCCAAACTATCGAATTAGGGACGCTTTTGTATTCGTGCAGGAAGTCGAAAAAATTGTTCTCCTCCAAAATCGACATTTACAATCGAATTTTGTCTTTCAGACCTTTCTGAACCAATTTGGTTCTTTGGTGACTTTCATCTTGTAATTAATTAATTCTTTGTAACCGGTAAAACTCCAAAACCACGAGACGAATTTTTATGAAATTTATAAGGATTGTGAGGGTTGGTTTCTAGATGGTGTCCTATGATTTTCATCCTGTTTCACGGTTTCGCCTGTGCTTGCGCAAAAGTAAAATCCCGTAAGCACTATCTCTGAAACCATTTGCCGGATTGTTTTTGAAATTTTCAGAGATTATGAGGGTTGCTTTCTAGATGATGCCCTATGAATTTTATACCGAACGGAATACCATGTGCGCATGCTCATGCACAAAATGTGAGGAAGCTTTCTACCCACCCACTTGGCAGAATTTTTTCTATTAGTACCTACATATTACAAATGTATTTCGCTCGGCCACAGCACTAACACTAATGCCAGCGCTGCATCCGGAGGGCACATGCCATGAGAAACCAGCCAATGGCACTTAGTGACGGGTTAAGAGGCATGGAGGCCTCCGGGCAATCGTCGCTGAAGTGGACCTGGCGGGTTCTAGGTATGGGAATGTGTAGAGAGGATTCGAGCAGTAGGGTAAGGATGTGTTGTCGAACTTTTGGAATCGGGAACGGATCAGGTCGTTGACAAAAGGAATGTTGAGGTCGTTGTGGATAGAGAGGTTAGTGCATAGTAAGAAGTTTGGACGATTTGTCTGAGGACTTTTGATTGGATAGATTAATTGGATGTTCCATGGCTTGGCAGAACCCCACAGTTGCATTCCGTATGTCCAAAGTTGTCGCAGTAGTCTTTTAAAATATTAGTTAAGCGTTTGCACTCAACACGGATGTCGGTCTTACAAGTCTTCGTAGAAGTTATGTTTCTTAAGTCTTGCCGTGTTCGATTAGTTCGTTGACAAAAGGAATGTTGAAGTCGTTTTTGAAAAGATAGTTCTTATTCACAATAAGTTGTTTTGCAACCAACAGGATTTCGAGCTTTTAGCTCATCATCAAATTGAAGGAGTTCTACTACTACGTCTTTCGACATGAATAGCAAAGGTTTTTTGTAAGACTTTTGCAATTCATGTCAAAAGACGTGGTTGTAGAACTCCTTCAACTTGATGATGAGCTAAAAGCTCGAAATCCTGTTGGTTGCAAAACAACTTACGGTGAGTTGGAACTATCTTTTTAAAAAAGGATTGAACACCGCACTCACTCCATCATACATCATTTCTATGTTGAAGTCGTTGTGTATAATGAGGTTAGTGACGTAGTAAGGAGCTTTGATGATTTATCTGAGGACATTGCTTGGAAGGACTGGATGCGCTGGATATTGGATGGCTTGGCAGTACCCGACAGTTCCACTTCGTATGTCCAATGTGGTCTTCCATCCGTATGTGCAATAGTCCTTAGTATTTAACTTGAATGGAAATCGGTATCTCTGTGTTGATGATGTACAGTGGAGAGAATGACGGTATTAGAAGTCTTCGCAGTTGTCCAAGTCTTCTGTTAAGTTGTCTTTTAAGTCTTGTGTACCAATTCTACAACAGTCTGCTCTCTAGGTACAGCCCTAATATTTGACTTGCATGGAAAGTGAGCAGGGCAAGTGTTTTTTTTTCTATCTGAACGTAATCTGATAACATTTTCTTCTTTCAGTATTGTCCTCCACTTTTTGCACCAGTTATCAATAAGAATCATATCGTCCGCGTATGTGGTGATGTTAATAGAGTATATAGGTAGGACAGCCGTATAAATAATATAAAAGAGGAAACCAGGAATGCCCCCTTGTGAGACGCCAGCTTGTATCTATCTGATTTCCAAGAACTCGTTGCCGCCCCTCTGAAGCAGCGTATGCTTTTTTACCGTGTTAGACAGGATTTCAGGATAAAGTAATAAGGAGTGGTAGGAAGCTTTTACGTTTTATAAAACATCCCCAGGGCGCCACTGCGCTACTAGGAACGCATCCAACAATATTTTTTATACAATAAAGCAGAGGAGATGGGGATGGAGGTCGACAACTCGGAAACCTGATGGATAAATGATGAGGAAGAAAGCTGTTTTTAATAACAATTCATTAATTTTAATTAAATATTAGCTTTGAAATAAATTCTGATGAATTAACACTATTATGACTCTTTTCCTGACGCTTAGTGTTTTTCAACTTTTAATTATTTTGCAGTTGTAATTACAATTTAATAAAGAGGGCTTGAGGGCTGTCATGAATGAAAATTAAAAGGGCAATGCTAAGAATTGAAAATAAAACACCCTCTAAAAGTAAAAATTATGAATAATTTTTAAATAATCAGTCCAAAAAGTGTTAATATCATGATGTATTTCATTTAACCAAGTATTGTAATTTGAAATTGTAGGGCGTATAAAAAAAAACCGTGTTATCAAATGCATGCCGATAATTTCAAGGACGATAAAGACGGTAATTCTATTTAATGTTTATCAATAATTAACACCCTTTTGTAGAGCGCTATCAAAGTTTATAAATATTCGACGGCTCAATAAAGCTTTGGCTTAATGAAGTATATCGATAAAGAAAGATGACGATTCTTTACGAAATTTTTGTAGTAAGACGTTATTAGATTTTTTTAAATTTACAGCTTTCGAAGCAGCCCGTAAAATTATTTAACGCCGAAGGGGTCGTTGACCAGCACGAACGTAGTTGAAAAATTCAACAGTAGAGATTCGACCTTGGATTGGAAGAAGGGCTCATGGACGCCAACCATGGATATTGATGAGGTGTGCAGCAATCTGTAGAATGAAATCCAGTGCCTTGTTGAGGTGCGATGGGAGTTTATTTGTGTAAATTGTATCAAGTTGAAATGGGATGAATCGATGAGGAAGATGTTAGATGACTTGAATGTATCGATTTGTGAAATGGGATATCCAGATAAGGCCAATATTTAGGCAATTCAAGCTCAAATGAAAATAAAATTAAATTGAACTTTTACTAAAGTGTGTGGTGATTAGTGATAGTTAGGCCATAATTATTCAGAAATCGTGAGATGCGGTCTGGTGTGATGTAGGTTTCAGAAAAACATTTTCTTTGTCGTGCCAACGTTTCGATCCCAACACTGGCACTCTCAACACGACACGCAAGAATGGCACACTTACGCAGAAAACAAACACTTTGAGCCCTGAAGATGATCTCAATAAAGATCGAAACGTTGGCACGATAAAGAAAATGTTTTTCTGAAACCTACATCACACCAGACCGCATCTCACGATTTATGAATGATTTTACCAAAGTTTACAACCTATCTCTATAGAAGCATGAAGCCAAATTGATTCCATTTTTTTATTATTTTTTAAATCGATCAAAATATGTATGGCACGGCCAGACAGTTCGAGGAGAAAGCGAAATATTCCTCATTCCAGCGGATATTCTAGAACATGTTCCAAACCGGGCCACGCCGAGGGGGACGGACTAGAAAGAGGAAATTAAGTGGTCTTCTATTGAAATGACCTCCAGGATGAATTGATGCGACCTTGCCTAGAATTCCCTCGGTTGAAAAATCAGGTGCAGAGCAGGTTCGATCCGGTCCGGTAGCACGTACCCACCCGGCGATTAATGACTCCACGCTCTGGGAGCATAAGCAACGGTAATCCCGCTCATAAATAACCGGTATTTAAGGGATGATCTTATCTTAAACGCAGCGACTCGGGATATTTTATATTTAGAACGGCTTATTCTAGGAGGGGAATTCCTTAAATTTTCTACTTAAGCTTTTTAATTCCAATGGCATCACAGAAACATTCCAATAATGCCGTCAATACACAACAAAACTATTTAGGTTTTACTGGTTAAATATACACACCAAAACGCGGCGCAGGAATGGGCAACCAGACCAAACTTGCAGAAATATTCGTACAAGCTTAAAAATAGGCACATATATGTACGTAACATTGTAGCCACGACAATAAGGTACTAACTGACCTGAACTGAAACATAAAAACACACCATTCACTGTAGAAACTGAAAACAAGAACAGAATAAACTTCCTCCACCTAACTATTTTTTTTCTAATAGTTACAACGAAACAAACAAATATGAGCACTCAACTCCAGTTTCAAAGGCAACTAAAATCACAAGACTGAACTGAACAGACAACTGAAAAGAGCTGATATAACAAAAAATAACACAAACCCACTATTGAAAAAGACAATAAGTAGAAACGCATCTGAGAGAAAAAAGACTGCTATAAATTGTGGTTTTATCTTGGACATTTTGTGGTGGTTGGGGGGCTGTGCCTCGTCCCTGCTTATAACCGGACCCACCAAGCAGGGAGGCTAAGGAAACCAGAACGGAAACGAACCGAGCTGCAATATCATCAACCCGCAGACCTTGAGAAGAAATCAAAAAAACAGTTTCGTCTTAAAGCGTGTACGTAGATAATCAGCGTTAAGCACCAATACAAATGTCTGAGTAATGGTGGTAAAATGTCAAAATGTTTTTGACAGACCAACCTAGCGAGGAGACGGTCCAGGATGATCGGAAACGAACAGCTGCAGGTTCATCACTCCGCAGGCCACGCGGAGAAATTTTAAAATATAAAAAAGAGCTTCATTAACGAAAAATAAAACAAACCCACCGTTGAAAATGACGAGAAGCCGAAACGGGTTTGTCGGTCTATACATTTGCTACGAGAAAACGTAGTTTATCTTATCGTTTCGTGGTAGGTGAAGCACCAGTCATCCTGGTCAGCTTATCCTCGGTGCTCGTGCGTCAGGCATATAAGAAGTGCGAGGCAACAAACTAAAACTACGACTGTACCTGAGAATAACTAACACTGTCTGTTCTTCCTTTTCTCCCTATCCTCGCAGTTTAAATTTTTCAGGACAAGTTTCGACATACAACACCCAGTTTGCAACCTTTATTAATCACTAATAGTGAATGAGGTGTTCAAAATAGTTTTTAAAATCATTTAGAATAATTTTCCAAAAGGTGGATACAAGTTTTTTTGAAGATCATTAAGGATCTAAATAACAGACAATTTGAATCAATCATCTAGCTGTGGCATCTAGAGGTTGCAGAGTAATGACTCTGTTGTTGTTCGTTTCACATCCTCGTATCATCGCGGGTTTATGGTCCGTCAGGGTTATAAGCAGGGTGAGGCATCGATTGAAAATTGCACAACACCGAAACGTGTCTGCCAGGCCAAATCAGAGACGATCGCAAACCAAATAACCGGCAACGACCAAACTACAAATGTGACCCCAGTCATTTAATGTTTTGTGAGATTTTCTTAAGAACAGTCAGTACGGCAAGTACTACTTCAACGTTTTCCTTTGGTGCGTCTTCAGCCCTTTTCTCATCGTAAAGATGCTAACTCGTTGAACACCCTCCTTTTTTCGTTTTTGCCAAACGTCGACTTTCCAGGGAAGAAATGTTCTCTTTCATGAGGGGGCAGGTTCCCCGCTCCAGTAATCTCGTACACCCGTCACGCCCGGCAAGTTCATTAGAATGGGTCCCAGGGCCTTCTCTAATTCTCCCTCACTATTTACTTTTGTCTTGTATTTATACTAGTCACGACATCCGATAATGTTTTCGACCTGTTAACTGTTATAAAATTAAAACAAAGTTGAAGGGAGACGAAAATTGGACGGTTGTCTAATCAAAAATGGATAATCGTATAAGTACACTTTTGATAATTCAAATAATTTTTTTACTGTACAAACGGAATGTATAAATTTATAAAACATAAGACAAACAGTTTCGCTAATGATGAATTTTTCAACATAGAAAACACAGATTTTATTTGACAACTTTATCTAAATTTCAAGTCCAAGGCGAAAACAATTTGTGTTGCTACAATTCCACAGGCAGAATATTTGTAGTTTTATCATTTCCGGTCATCCTGGTCGGCTAATCCTCCTCTGTTGAACCAACGGATCGAGGAAATAACTGTCACAAACTCATCCATATCCAAACCAGCGAGGAAAGGTGGCCCAGGATAATTACAAAGGACTTAACGACTTTAAACACATTTAATCTAGCGCAAGCTGAGAAAAAGCTTGTGAACCTTAAAACGCCGATTTCTTCGAAAACGCTCATGTTCATATGTTCATAAAGAGGAATGAATTGCTAGATTCATTTGCATTGGGATGATGGAGTGGTTGTTTTTCTGATTCTCTTTTTTTTTACCATGTGCTCCAAATCTAGGATAGTGATTTCCTACTTTCTTTTTTCCGCTAATTAATAGATTGCTACTGATATCATGAATAAATTAAATCGTAGAATTATGTACCAGTTAAAATTCCATTGAAGAAATTAGACCAGAAGTCATTCCGCCGTTTTCATTGGTGGCACAAACGTACAACTAGAACATAGGGCAATACTCAAACGGGTCTGAAAAAACAAAACCAGCGAGTAAAGGCGGACCAGGATGATGGTCAACTAACATCTGCAGTCATCAACCCGTAGAATACACAGTAGTATTTAACGATAACTGATTTATATTTCTCAAGGGGCAAAAATACAATAATCATATTACAATACAGAAACTTAACAACATAAATAATACCAGGAAAAGAGGAGTCGTGTAGATTAGGACCAAAAGTATAAAAATAATACGTGAGAGAAGTAATATTTATTCTGATTTGAACCTGATGACTTCACCCCGCAATAAAAACGGTAATATGAGAAAAATTGACTACCTTATTTGATTATCGGTCTTCCAAGCGCTTGTATACCTGTTCTCGAATATGACTTGACTTAAATAAGGTTATTAAATTGTTAAATTTTAAAAATTCGGAGCAGTAAATTCAGAACAAATGATTGCATTATTTCATTTCGATGTTATTAACCCTTGTATTTTATGGTTAATTTTTTGTTCAATTTTTGTACACTGGACATGTCCAATTTTGTTTATGCTTAGTCACTCAATATTCTCTGTGCATGTCACTTTTCTACAATTCCAGGGGCGAATTCCTTCTAGCGTTTGTAATAATTTATTGCAATATAAAGCCTGATCAGTGTTGGGTTCTTTTAAAAAAAGTGTTATTACTGAAGAACCACGAGATCTTTCACAGTAGAGGAATGCTTTTTATTCTCAGGCCCAAAGATGGTTTAAACAAATACCAACTCTGATTAATTTTCCCATGCTGAATTGTCAGCAATGGAAAGCATTATAACTGTAAAATAATTCTGATGTTGGTGTGTTACATATTTTTCCAAAAATAGCTTATATCCATTAAAATGAACAATAATTAGCAATTATTACATATTGTATGATAAAAGAAACAAAATGGATAATATATATTATTAAATAGTAATTAATGTTTAAAATGTAAACTTTTTTAAATTATAACAGCTCATGAAATTTCTTGATATAATTATACAATATTTCAGATGGAATATAAAGTTTTTTGCGGTCATACCAATACCAATCTGCAATATTTTTGGAACAGTTAGTTCGGTTTTGCCAATAGTTTAGGTCTATTTTTTCAGGCGCTTTTAGACATTTTGGTTTGTAAGGGATACAAGCAAGGAGAGGAATAGAAAAAACCCCACTACTGATAAATGGCGAGAAGACGAAACGCGGCTAACAAAACTTCAGGAACATATAAAAAAGAAATCATTGATTTCTTAGAAATCGTACAGAGGTAGCTGTTGATTTCCGATCATCCAGGTGTCGCATATGTATACTCGCGTGCTTTGGTCTGTGAGACGTGTTCCAGCGTTCCGCAGACTTCGGTGGTGACACAAACCTACGCCTCAACTTACGGCAATACTCAAACGCGTCTGACAAACCAAAACCCGCGAGAATAGGCGGACCAGGATGATCGTAAACGAAAAACTACAGGCTTATCTACCGATGACCACACAGAGAAATCTCACAATATAGAAAAGGTTGCCTTAAAGAAAAATCACATGAAGCCACCGTAAAAAATGAGAAGAAGAAATGCATCTGTAAAAAAACAATTACTACCAACTTGTATTTTTAGGTTGGTTATTTCTTGACGCATAATGGTTGTTTCCTCGTCTAACCCACCAGGCAGCGAGGATATGGAGACCAGGATTAGTTGAAACAGACGAAAATGCACATTTATATCCCGGTAGACAAAAGAGAAAAGATCCAAAAAGCAAAAAAATATTTGTCTTTGGTCTTGACGTCTGCGTGATGATTTATCCCATGCTCCTAGTTTGCCTTTCCACGATGCTTTGGACGCACTTCGTCATTCTCCGCTTTCATAGACTGGTCAGGGATAAACAGGTTGAAACACCAAACAAACCTACTAATGACGACAATATGACAAACGCGTTTGACAGACCGAACCAGCGGTTAGCGGACAAGAATAATCTGAAAAAAGTACATCAACCGTAGACAACATATAAATCTCACGATATAAAAAAGACCTGTCTTACGAAAAATAAAACCAACCCACTATTGAAAAAGACGAAAAGCCGAAACTCGTCTAATTACTACTACAAATTGTACTTTTACCTTGGTCGGTTCGTGGTGGGTGAGGGCTGTCTCGCCCTGCTTATAACCCTGACGCACCAAACCGCGAGGTTAAGCAGACCAAAATGAACGGAAACGACCAGGTCAAAGAGCTATGTATAGACTTAAAATGATCTGTTTTATTCTGAACGGTGATTTTCGGAGAGATATAAATATTGTTTATAGAACTTTATTATTTTTCATATATTCATTTTTTTAAAGCATTGACATGAGAGGTGTCCTTACTAATTGTTTTCTAAAGTATAGCAAAGTTTTTCTTTTTTTTGGAAAGATACACACAACACACACTTTAAATTTTTAAATTTAAGATTAAACAATACTAACAGATGCACTACTTTATAAATGTATATGTAAACCATGCAAAAACCTCATACGACTATGTAAACTTGTACAACTACAATTCACTTTCCATTAGATGTTTTTGTTCTATTTTAGACTCACTTTTCTATTTGTAGGCCAGAGGCACCTTCCGCGCCCAACGTCCTTGTAATGATCACCAATGGTACCGAGCAAGTCGCAACTGAACAAGAAAATATTCCTCATTAGACACCAGTCGGAAAATAAAAATCGCGGCCGACTTTTTACCATTGAACAAAGGTTTACTTCCAAACATTATGGCCAGCAAAGTGTTTGCAGTGATAAAAAGTTTGAGCTCGCACAATTTAAAATTAATACATCACTTTTGTAAATACTGTTTTCCTTCAAAAACTTTTTTTTACGTTTACAGATCTTATTCAGTACAAAAATTAGCATTTTTTTAACAACGTGAATTAAAAGAATAAATATTGATGAACATGAGAAGTGATCTTGGGATCTATAATGAATTCAAACTTCGGCAGAATTCTGAAGGATAAGGTGGATAACATGAACCACCTTCAATCAATACTTTCTAGTTCGTACATTTAAAATTTAACCTAAAATAATAAATTGATGGTAAATCATGATTACATGTATGAATCTAAAACAAACTGACAGAGGAGAAACGTTGAACGTTATGTGTATAATTTTTTTTGTTTAAATTTGGATTTTGGATTTATATAAGCTCAAATCCCACATCTATGTACACACACACATTTGCAAAGTTGCCGCTCAATTTTGAACGGAAAAAAACGTGAATTTCAACACAACTAAATATTATCCTAATAAATACTATAACAAAATAACTTCAAATTAGTGATTAATTTATAATGTCAAATATTATTTAGGTACATCTTTAAAATAGGAGGTAAGTCAAAATTTATTATATTATTTATGTATTGATCTCCATGTTTAATTTTACATTTTTTATTTCATGTTTTTAATTACAATTAATCTATCTTTATGTAAGGTATTGGTTGAAATAAAAAGTTAGCGTTACGAGCGGGATTCGAACCCACGACCTTCGGCTAAATACGCCGCTGCTCTACCTTGAGATATCGCGACTTCGATCCACTCGGACACCAATTTCCCATCCAAACCTACCTTTCGGATTTTACCTCCTTTTTGCCATTTTTCAAGGTTGATTGGGACAAAACATTCAATACCTTACATAAAGATTAATTACTTAAAAGAAGTTATTTGGTCAATCGGACCACGAAATATAATGGATTTTTTTATTTCTCAAACCAATCTAGTTCCCTCCCTTTGTTGAAACAGTGTATTTAAACTTAAATTATGCTCATGGAAAAAACCGATCACTCTCATCCGTATTTTCAAGAATGTATAAATTTTTGACCGTCATGTTTTCTCAAATTTTACGATCAACGGCTTGGTTTCGAACTTTCTAAAAAAAAGTAAATAGGGAAGCGACAATTCTTACTTATTCTTACTTTGACTTTTTGGGATGCTAATGCTTCTGCTGTCGATAACCACTTGTTTACCTCATCACAATTCAAATTTTTTCCCCAAGGCACAACTGTTCACAGTTTGGTTTCGCATAATTAATTAAAATAAATTATTCCAGAATTTTTAGTTTTATGAATGACTGAAGCTAGGAAAACATTTTTTTGTCGATAATTTATTTACTTGTGTTGTAATTCAAGTTTTTTGCAAGTTTAAATTTGAGGAGCATTAAAAAACCAGCATCTCACTGGAACTTCGATTTGGCGGTGGATCGGAAAGTTCACTCAATTCATGTCGAGAACGCGTTTGTAACTCTTTCAACTGATGATGATCGTTTAATGCTCGAAACAACAAATCTATGAGTAAAACCATAATTTACAAAAAGTGAATCTACTCACTCACCCCACCTTCATAATTTCTATTGACAATCAACCGATACTGCCTTTTGATTTATATTGGGTATTTAAAATAATCCATTAATCGTCATTATTCACAAAAATAATCGAATTTATGAATAACATTTTTAAACAAATTATACATTTAGCACATGAGAATCTATCAAAGTCGCTTAAGTGTAGCCGTACTCTCTTAATAACATTACACATTTAACATAATAACACAGGAGCATTAATAAGCGTTGTCCTCTATTTGATATGTTTAAAAAATATCCAATTCATAAACAGTGGCAAGTCCTAAGTCTCTTAAGCAAATTGTACGAAGACTTGCTAGGATGCTCCTTCGTCACTATCCGCACAATA
This sequence comes from Cimex lectularius, assembly GCF_000648675.2. Taxonomy (NCBI): domain Eukaryota; kingdom Metazoa; phylum Arthropoda; class Insecta; order Hemiptera; family Cimicidae; genus Cimex; species Cimex lectularius. The sequence goes on along the minus strand of NW_019392897.1, from coordinate 1,173,518 downwards.
ACACAATTAGTACGATATAACCCGTAACGTGATTACCCTTCACTTTACAAATCTTCAAGTCTTCCAGTCAAACTGTCGGACAAACAAAAGGAAATGTGTCCCACGATGGATCAGAACGTGACAGGACGATTCCTAGGTACGACGTTATTATACATTAATAAACCCAATCCAGTATAATGTTCACGAATTTGCGATCGACCGGAGGCTAAACCACTCCACTACGTGAAAGATAAATCCTCAATATTTTGGGACTTGATGGCATTACGAACAGGCCTGATGGCAATTTAAACGAACAAAGCTCCCGGACGTTGATCACATTCCAATTACAGCAGAGGGGGCTTACATTTTCCTCTGGAAAGCTCCAATTCCGTCAATTTCCAGAAAACATGTCAGAACATATCGACTCGGACAATTTTGTCGAACTTATTATTTTGATCTTTATAAACTAGTAAATAACGGCAGTAGAAAAGATTATTTTTTTCTTTTTTTAACAATGATGGAGTTAATTACGTTACGGACGAATGCAAGAATGAAGATACAAGTTCAATACAAAGTTTATTTATTATATGAAATTCGTTTATCAAGCAGGATTTTTTTAAAGTTAATAATGCGTTATTATACATATTTAATCTACCAGCAAATTAAAGTTTTTAATTACAAAATTACACCAAAGAAGCAGTTTATATGGAAGATGCGTTAGTCCAGAATGGTTATGTCACGAAGAACCTACGTCGCTAATTCAAAGATGATCATTACTATAATGTAGATGATCACTGGGCCCGCCTTTTGAAACGTTTATTCTCGATCGGAAGCGTTTACTCCCATGGATATCCATATAGACACAGGCACGAACGTACCTAACTTCATGACTAGCTAGAGGACCTTAAGATTTTTTCAAAATTGGAAAAAAAATAGGCTCTACATACTTGTTTTGCCACTTTTAAACTAATTAAGAACTTTCTCTTCGTGACATTATGAAAACTTACATTAGCCTAACTTTGTTTCCTTATTTCTTAGAAGGATAAGGTTTATTTATCGGTGCACTTAAAAAAAAATTGAATACACGTTTTACAGAAAGAAACTTGTACGTCATATTCTCTTGTATACTGTAATTATCTGAACGGCTAGAAGAAGATGGCAACAATCAAGAGACCATGTAGACAAAAACATTCTTAATAATATGGCTCAAAAACTTAAACGAAACCTAAAAAAACTACATGACGACTCAATCACAAATTATCTAGAAGACCTAACTCCAGGCGAAGCCACTGACTACTCGCTGTGGAAGGCCATACAAAAATTTAAAAGACCAATCGCCCAAATTCCTCCATTAAAAAAAGAGGATGGTACTTGGGCGAGAGATAGCAGAGAAAAAGCCGAATTGTTTGCTAGTTACCTTGCTGAAATCTTCAAACCAAATGAAATCATCAATAGCAGCTTACTTGAAGTAACAACCACGCCACAAGAAGAAAATATAAAGCTAGTTTCACCTAAAGAAATAGCACGAGAAATTAAAAATTTACCTGCTAAAAAGACTCCAGGATATGACCTTATCACTGGAGAAATACTGAAACAATTGCCAAAAAAGGGTATAGTTAAACTAACATACCTATTTAATGCTGCTATCAGACTGAAATATGTTCCCAGCATCTGGAAATTCACAGAAGTCATTATGATAAAAAAACAGGAAAACCGGCGAACGAGGTCAAATCATATAGACCAATATCGCTACTACCAACAGTGTCTAAACTCTTCGAAAAGGTATTATTAAAACGAATAAAACACATCGTTGAAAAAAAGAAAATCATTCCTGACCACCAATTTGGATTCCGAACAAGACACTACGACAATAGACCAAATTCACCGAGTAACGGACGTAATAGAAAAATCTCTCGAAGAAAAACAAATTTGTTCTGCTATCTTCCTTGATGTCTCACAAGCTTTTGATAAGGTCTGGCACGAAGGACTCATCAATAAACTAAAAGGTATGCTACCAAAGCAGTATGTCGATATTATCAGTTCCTACCTAACTGACAGACTGTTTAGAGTCAAACAAGAAGATTAATATTCAAAATTAAAAACAATAAATGCAGGAGTGCCACAAGGTAGCATATTAGGTCTACTGATTTACTTGTTATACACCAGTGATTTTCCGAAAATATGGAGTAAAAATACCTCAAGAAGATCCAATACACCAATTTAAAACTACGGAGGTCGATCACTATCAACTAGAATTTATTTATTCTATAATATTATTGTAAAATTAATGGTTGGTTTAGTAAGACCAGTTTTAATAAATAAATTTAATAGAAAAATTTAAAAAATCTGAACTTATTACACAATTGCGGTATTTTGAATAATTAATTAATGTGATGTCAACAAATTATATTATCAATATAATCACATTGATAAATAGTAAAATATATTGTGGAATCTAGAGAGAAAATGATTTTGGCGGCAACATATAAAAAAATGAAATAAATAACTAATAACTAAAACCATAACTAAAAAATGTATGCGGGCCGGAACATCATATGCAATAAAATCAACAAATAAATTATGAAAATAGAGGAAAAAAATTCAAAAATAGATATATTTCATTACAAAAATTAGTTGAAAAAGTGGTTGTATTTATGTTTCTGTAAAATCTCCTGAAATTCCTATGCCGTAAAATCAACAAAAAAACAAATAAAAAAAATAAAGAAAGGAGGCAGAAAAAAGAACCCAGAATCGATATGTTCTGATAAAAAATTGTTAAACGAAGGGGTTGAATTTGTTTCTAAAAAACGGTTTAATAACACCATACAATTAAAAAAAAGAAAAACCAAACAGAAAAAGAAGCTAGATAGTTTACAAAAAAAAAAAAAAAAAAAAAAAAAAAGATTCTAGCCGGAACATCATGTACAATAAAATCAATAAAGAAATGAAGAAGGGAGCCCCAAAAATCAGATATGAAGTGTAATAACTAAATACTAATAAACCTTCGTCATTATCATCACGGGATTTGCTAAAAATACAAGCAAAATGACAAATCTTTATCAGTGCGCTTGTGACATTCCATTTTGAATGAGAAAAGAAGCAACAGGTTTATATCGATATGCTTAAAAGTCTAACAAAAGTTCGCCTTCGCTGGGGTCAAATTAATCAGGGCATTAGTTAAAAATACATCCCTGAAACCACATAAATAGGGTTTTGTTTAACAACGGATCTCAAGGATCCAGACTTCCGGCCGCCTTTTGTACCTATCCAGACCTCCACCATGCTCCCATTGCCTGACGGCTATTATGGGGGTGTTTGTAGTCCTCTTATTGACGATAATTCGGGACATTTCGGGGAAACGAACGGCCAGAACGCCCCCTTTCCCTTCTCGGAATCAGGCTGAACATTTTCTGAAACAAGGCGTAGACGACCCCCGGGAACGGTAGCCTTCAACCACCTACCTGGAGTAACAATTGGACATTAATTATAGTCGTTTCAAGGAGAGCTTTAACGAGAGTACAATTTATCTCCTCTGACCAACAAAAGACTGGTTGGTAAAAAAAAACTTATCTTTGATTATTTTTTGTGATGGTTTTATTTCATTTATAGCAATAATATTTGCTATAATATATTTCAATATATGCAAAATACATACATTGAGCAAACAGTACAGTTATAAACAAATCAGGCAGATCTGACTGGCCAAGAGGCAGTGGGTAAAAAACCAGACAAGGCTGGAACTCTCTTTTATTTTGTTGGGAGGGTATGATAGGATATAAGGGTGGGACGTATAGGAATGAGTTTTGGCTCTTATTGGGTTAGGTAACTCCAGTTTAAAGTGGACATTGACTAAGAGTATTTAGTTAAGATTCTTTCATAAATGGGATTTTTTGGGATTTGTATTCTTTTTTTGACTGGGGCTTCCGACATCTAGGTCATTTCAAGCCCCCAGCTAAGTCTATTCTATTTACACTTTCAAACACTACATTCATATAAATAAATACAATCATACACATAAATACATCCATACAATACACTTATTCCGTTTGGTCAGTGGAATACTTGATATTCCTCCACCGACGTATACTTCAACTAATCTAGATTGGGGGACGATAGAGTACTTTTATAAATATTCCGCCATCGACCCCGAACACACACTCATAAGCTCTCAACGTTCGAGGGGCGATGATGACGTTATATTTCACCCTCACCCCTCGCCATTCACGCTAATAAATACATACACTCAAACAAAATATATAGACACACAACAAGACATATTATATACAATAAAAAAAAACCAATTTCCCCTAGAAAGCGGAACAGGGGACCCAGAAACCCGCTGCAGTCCTCGAGTACCATTTTCGGATTGGATGGCATGCCTACACGCTCCCTGTAGGGACATGTTTCCAGTATGTGGGACACATCGGGCAACCTTTGTCTGCATAAGGGGCACCTGCGCGGGCTCTGGCCCAAGAGCAGATGCCCGCGTATGGCCTATTCTTAATCGCGTAAGGACCATTCCTTGTTTCCGGCTTCAAGTTCTCGGGGGCCATCTACGAATCGTGCTCTTGACGCGCAAAAGCCTCTCGGACGATCCGGCTCACTGACGCTGGCATCTTTTTTTTATCATGTTCTTTACTACTAGCTTGGCGTCAGAGGGCCTGGTCGCGATGGTCCGGTCTGGAGGGTGGGACGTCCCGGCCTTTGTCGCCTCGTCCGGATTTGTATTATTGCCAACAATAAAAGTCTCCAGTCGTAGAAAGCGTAGTAAAAATCTTCGCCATTGAATCTAAATGTTCTTAATGAATAATCCTGCAGGCCAATTGAAGATGCAGAGAAGCCGAAACGCATCTGACAAGTCAAAACAGGGAGTATAGGTCAGATCAAAATGACCGGAAACGGCCAAAAATCAAATAATCTGTTCGATGGTTCGTAACTTGAATTCAAGTTGAATATATCCGTTTGTTTATAAATTACAATACATGTTGTAAATATTCAAATGTCGGTCGTGTTTTCAAAATATTTTTATGAACGGGATGCTTTTGAATTTTCAGTTGCGTAATTCCCAATAAACTTACAAAGGACTTTTCCCGGTGGCGGTGTTCTTTGTCATGTTAAAGCCAAATCAGTGTTAAGACTTTTTTTTGAGGAGTTTTTTTTGGTTCGGTCAGTTGCCGCTTCCGCCGGTCCTTTTACGTTTGATGATAGGCGGTGTTTTTAATTCTTTTTCGCACATACAACCGTCCATCTTATTTGTAACTCATGCTTCATGAATTTTGATATTTTAAAAATAAATTGTCTTTCGGGCACTCCACAATATTTAAAAACGTAACGATTTGAAAATACATATATGGCTAACAACATTTTTTTTTAAATACATACTGATATATGTTAAAAACATTTTAATTTGTACTGATTATCAGTAATAGTGTCCCACCAACCAACAAAGTTGTCTGTACTTGAAATGAAGTTCTTTCCTTTTCTTTTTTGATATGCTCTTTACATTTTATTTTTTCTCTATTGACATGCCTAAATATTTAACTGAATTCTGGGCTGGAACTACTTCACCAATGAAGACGATTGTTTTGTCTACTAATTTTCTGTTTGTCAAGTATACATGTACGGATTCCTTCCAAGTAAATGTCCAGTCATGGATACTGTGCAGACTAAAATTTGCAGTCGATTCGGACTAAACATATGAGACAAAGACAAAAGGAAAGAGTAGGGAATTATCATTTTCTGACTGTGTGTAAAAACCGACAAAAAAAAAAAAAATAATAATAATAGCATCTGCCTTTACACTATCACCACAGCGTGTTTGGGATACGTCCGTCCAGTGTTGCATAGTTGGTTGGTTATGCCCATTTATCCTCTTGGTTTAAGTTTTAAATTAATTATCATGTACTGTTTTCAATCTTCGTGTTTCAGATGTTTTCGTTGAATTTATACGTAACAAAGACGCCCTTAGCCTTCGTCTGAGCAATGTCACCCCGAGGGAAAGTGTTCGACCCAGTCGATAATCGGGTGGAGAGTTCACCCACTCGCAAACCCGCCAGAGTTCGCCAAAGCCGTTTTGCCGTCTGATATAAATAATTAAAGGGAGATAGCTCGTAAACTTAATAAAGTAAAGCCAGATGTTACAAAAGCTTATTTCCCCATTGTTGAAGGAAAAAAGGGATCCGTTCCAAGAACGGAGTACGGATACGCCGGCGAATCCGAGAATTGATAAAATAACCTTACAATCCTCCCCACAGGGTGTTTACAATAATTGCCCCGTCTTCTAATTAGACCTCCTTTTGTGTAAGCGCCCTTTTAAATATGAATCGAGACGTCTTGTTATTCCTAATCCTTTTGATTTCCTCCCAGGCTTGAGTGAGGCCCCCTTCTTCTTTGTGCATACAATAATGGGACGCGATCATTTTGTTATTTTACCCCCAGAAAGACTGAGACCTTTTGTTTTGGAAGAAAATCATTATTAACGTACTACAAAATTATAGCAATAATGAATTATTTATTTATAAAAAAATTGACTTGATCGTAATCCATATGTCCATACGGACAAGAGCAGGTCTATCGACCGTGATCATTAAAACGGCAATAATATTTTTCAAATTGAACTGTAAAGTAACTATGTACATCCTTAATTTTCCATTAACATTCGCACCCGAAGCATTTTGTTGTAGTCTTCAAGACTAACGTTCCAAAAATTAAATCCTTTGTTTATAAATACAGGGTGTTACAAACTTTACCGGTATATTTTACATTCAAAATTGAACCAAAAAGTCCTAATTAATTATGGTCCGAATCTCAACAGTTTCGGAGTTATTCCACATTTTCTGATTTTTTAAGTTTTCACGACCTTAGTTCAAATAAACAATGATAACTCCAAAAGTAAAAAGTTTTGGTCAAATCAAAATACCACTGAAAACTACGTTAAATTTCCAATAAGATGTGATAAATACCAAACTTGTAAACGTTCGTGAAATAAGTGTTTTAATAGCGAGAACTTTGAAAAAAAATTTTTTTTTCCAAGTTGAAAAATTTACTATGGTGATTCTAACACATACTATTTTCAAACCTAGAGCAGCAAATTTCAGCAAACGTACTCCAATTAATATCCTTTTTACTGCTGCAATTACTTTTATAATTACTTTTTCGAATTGATGAAGAAATCGACGAAGGAAAGGAAAAAGGTTGAAGGATTGGTAAGGTGGAAGATTAATAATAATAAAAAATTAAAAACCTAAGGAAATTTTGAATGAATTTATTAAACGTTTTTTAATTTTGATTCGAAATGCTCTCCACCCTCCTAATGTATTTTCGACGCGCTACCGTCGCATTAAACCTGCAAAACCCTTACATAAGGTGTACAGCGGCTGCAAGTAATGTATTCTTAGAAAAAGAAGCCATATTGTTAACACGATATCACATAGATAATAACTAAGGGCGTTTTGAATCTTAAAACGTTTTTATTCCGGAGAATAATAATGCAATCTTTTAATCAAAGTTGGTAAATAAGTAAACAGTTGCACTATTTCGGTTTCGAACCCAAATTAACAAAAGTTTAATAAATTCTTTCAAAATTTCGTTAAGTTTTTTGTTTAATTTTCCACCTTACCAATCCGTCAGCCATGGTTTTTTCCTTTCTTCCATCAATTTCTTCATCTTCGAAAAAGTAATTGAAAAAGAAATTACCCCACTAAAAAAGATATTAAATGGAGTACGTTTCAACTTTAAAAAAATTCAAAGTTCTAGCTACTAAAACGCTTATTTCGCGAACCTTTACAACTTTAGTATTGATCACATCTTATTGGTAATTTAACGTTAAGTTTTCATTGGTATCAATATATTTGTCCAAACCTTTTTAGTTTTGGAGTTATCATTGTTTATTTGAAGCAAGGTCGTGAAATCTTAAAAAATCAGAAAACGTGGGATAACTCCGAAAATGTTGAGATTCGGACCATAGTTAATTAGGACTTTTTGGTTCCATTTTGAATGTAGATTCTACTGGTAATGTTTGTAACTCCCTGTTGTTGTAACTACACTTGTTGAGTAACCGAACACCCTGTATTACTCCCCAGAACATCCAGTATAGAAATATATGTGTGTGGTGGTTAGTGACGGTTAGTCGATGATTATTCAGAGAAATCGTGAGATGCGGTCTGGTGTGACGTATGTTGTAGAAAAACATTTTCTTTTTCGCGCCAATGTTTCGATCTTTATAGAGATCATCTTCAGGGTTCAAAGTGTTTGTTTTCTGTATAATTTTGTCATTATTAGTGCAGCATTCTCAACACGACAGACAAGATTTATGCTGCTTATTTTGCGATTGTCGTAGCTTGTTTTGTGAGTATGTGACTGCCTACTTTAAGTATTAAATTGCTTAACTTCATTACAACTCACCCGTTTTCGTTTTCTCTTAATTCCATTGTTTCCTTGCGATATTTTAAGTTATTTATAATAAGTTGTAAACACCCACGCTGCCCGGTGACTAGATTCACTTAAACGTTTTCTTCGTGAGATACCGATATAATAGAATCGGCCATTTTGAAAAGGGGCCATCTCCACATTTCAAATTTTACAGAAGAAACAAAAAAAGGATCATAAAGTTTAAATTTTGTAGAATTGTTATCAATCTTTTTTTCTATTAGCAAAGGGTCCTGTAGGATATAAACACGCTGTTTTGGTCAATTTTAACCCCCTTTGCGGGGCGTCGGTGACCGCAACGGTTTGGCGTTGACACGGCGCGCATCACTGTAAGGTAAAGGATGCAGGGCCGCTGGATTCGAACCCGACGTACACCTACAAATGGACTTTTTTTCAAAAACATCGGCACTCTGAGGGCTTAAATGAGCTCTGCTGTTGCGAACCCTCATTTAATTTTAAAAAAAGTTATGGTGAACAGGAAAATTAATTTTCCACGAGGGAGATGTCCTTTTTCAAAATGAACTTGGGTTTTCAAAAGCACAACGTAAGCATTCTTTTAAAATTCACGAATATATTTTTAGCTCTCACACAAGTATTTTTTTTATTTCTTGTTTTTGTTATAAGTAAAAGTATCACGTTGCTTTAATAATAATTATATGCAAGTTCGATCGAACCATCCATGGTTTGACGTCGTTGTCCAGTCCATAGAATCAGCGGGATTATTTACACTCCGGCTCTATAGTACATGACCATTCGCCTCTCTTTGACCGGCTCTTTTTACATCAGGGATTAAGGTTGGCGGGCATTCCCACCTCAGATAGTGGTGAGATCGGTTCAATTTGCCATCGCCTGTTACATCTAACCTTCGATACGTCTTAATTCCCCAGCTCAAGCTTGTATACACAACTTCGCAAACACCCCCTACGCCGGCTTCATAAACTGAAGACTTCTTGCTCTAAAAGTTTTCAACCACGTTGTTAATTATCCCTCGGCTAATCACGCTTTATCCAATTTGGTCCATATCCTGATTAATTCTGGAATGTGAGAACTCAACTACACACGACAACGTCACCTCCTCGACCGCGACACCAGGCCAAAGCAGTAGTGGTAGCGCTAACCCCACGTGTACTACAATTCTTTTTCCTTTTACCATATACAACATAATAATAAATGCACTACGTATTAAAAAAACCTTAGAGACACACCGTACCACTTACAATACTTCGGTGTATGGTTTACCATTCAACCTAGTTTTCCAAGGCTAATTCTGGCAGCTTTTGACAATAGTTTTTCATGAGGACCCGTTAAAGATAGTGTGAGATGACTGGTAGAACAAAGGGAGTAATCAACCGGGAAATAAGTAAAAGGACGTTGTTATTAATTAGATTATTAGTCACGTGCAGTGCGACGAGGGGTGTGGGACAATCCGTGGTCGGTCCCCTCGCCCTTTCATCCACCCTTCATTATGGTGGAAGCACCACTTCATCATACGTTACCGACAGCGATGCACCTGCGTGGGGAGAATGCAAAACAACCTGTAGCTCCGAGAACCCAACCATAACCAATGTTTTTTTTTTAAATTATCAAAATGACGAGATAGACGGATCCAGCTCAATCTGCGCGTACACGGTCAATTCGGAAACCAGTTTCAACCGTGCACCGCAGGGTAGCAACAAATACTAAATAAAACTATTTACAAAAGATAATTTATTAAATACAAAATTATGAAAACATGAGCAGTGCTACGACATACCTAAAAGAACAGAGATAAGTAGACCAAGTTGATTTCAAAATAAGAAGACTTGCATTTTACCTAGTTTTGTTTTACTTTAAACAACGATTTCACAAGATCTTGGCTAAACCAAACTTCAAGGATGTATGTTCTATGATATTACATAGGGAAAATAAATCAAGGGACTTGTTTAGGAAAAGAAGAAACTCTCGGCAACCATGTCTATCTGAGAATGATTAATTCGTCCTACTTTTTATCGAGAAACGAGCTAACGATTCAAAACCTTGCAGTAACTTGTTAAAGGACTTTCACCATATTTAACCGATCAATCCGTTTGTATTTTGCTACAAGGATACGTCGCTTAACGACTTTTCTTCTTCTTTACATATATATTGCCTGAAAATTTGCCATAAGTTTATTTTAAATTCTGCTTTTACTGAGGAACCATAAGTGGTCAAATTTAGTCAAAATGGGCCATTCTATTTAATACAAAAGAGAAAAATATATTTCAACTGTTAGATGATATACAAGGGGTGTTTACCATCACTTTAATCATGCCTGAATCAAGTCCGCTTTTTCTCGCTCTGAATAGGTCGAAATGAAACGAGTCTGATCAAAGCTAACGGCAAAAAGGTTACGGCAGAGGATCAAGTATGTAGTACTATGTGTGATAATAGTTCAAATATGTAGTAGGACGAAATTTTACGGTAGTAAGTTAATTTTCAGTTTTTATACCATACGCAAGCAAAGGATAACCTTCAAAAGGATGAAATTTCTATTGTTTGAGTGAAAACGCCATAAATAACAAACATGGAAACTAGGAATGAATAGTAGGATGAATAAATAAACCTAAAGCGTTTGTACACTTTGTGACATTCTGCTTGGTTTGTTTCTTCCATCCCTTTGGACATTCGCCCGACCGCTCCAGTCCAACAGTAGGGAGATTTTACATAACGTTAGCGTGAACCGTAACGGTAAATTGTTTGAAGCGTATGCGCACATTTAACGGATGCTATCTGAAACAGCGTCCTAATTTATTTGTCTTAAAATAGCGTACTTGTTATCTGGTGAGGGTAAAGTCAACAAAGTTGTTTTTTCTTGGAGATGTCCAATTTAAAAAAAAAAATTATACATAGTGTCGTGTTAGTCGACTCACAAACTTTGCCAGTGAATTTCACACCTATATAGAGACAAATTTTTTTTTTTCCTTATGATCTATGCATATTAACCATGGTGACGAATTCTTATATGTGTGTTCATATTTGGTGGGGGGGGGGGGTTGTATCGTGAAAAAATGGCCTGAGGCGACGGTGGGAATCGGACCCACGACAGCGGCGTCTATGAGCCGAGAGTCTCTCACGCTAACCACTCGGCTACCGCGGTCCCCGACAAAAATATTCGTATGATCCGTGGTCCTTATCTTAACCCTTACGCAGATATTCAATATTTTACGGGTTTTTTCCAACTATCTAACATTTCCGTTATAAATCTACACGTAGCTCCTGAACCATTCATTTTTGGGAAAATCCAAAAAACATTAAAAGAGCATCTCACGATATCTGAATAACTATCGATTGACGGCCACTAATCTCTACTCATTGAAAAGAGCATTAAATTTCATTTAAGAAGATGCCCTTCTTGAACTTTCAATTCAATTTTTAGTTAAAAAAAACAAACACTAAATATTTCAAAAATAGTTTAATTTAAAATTTGTAAACAACCTCCTAAATAAAATTTGAAAGCCAAGATTCTAAGAGACATGTATAGAATGTGGTTATGATGAGTTTGTTATGGTTAACTACATGTGATTGTAACATGCGACGTTAGACTCAAATTTGAGATTTAATTTACATATTGATTCTTTGGTTTCCAGTCTGAGAAAGCTAATAAATTTAGAATTTTACTTAACTTTATAAAAATTGAACTTTTAAGGGCAATATATTTTTCTCTTGCACAATCTATAATAGCCTATGGTATTGTTTCCTGAGGCGGTACTAATAAATGTTACACTAAGACTCTGGATGTAACTATGAACTCACTTCTTCAAATTATTTTAAGTAAACCGTATAGATATAATACGAAAAAATTATACAGTGAATATAAAGTAATGAATCGATACCAAATCTTTCTTGCATGTTTATGTGTATATATAAAAATAATCTTGTAACTAGTTACACAGTGAAAATAACACAAGACACAATTTATTGTCTAACTCAATTTTTACAATGTAAAGACTATGCAATATTATAATTTTTCATTAAATATGGCATTTCGTTTTTTTTCTTTTTTGAAAGAGAGTATCATTTTTCAAAATTTCAAAAAGTACAAAGAAGGAAAAATAGAAGGCAAAAATTTATAAATTCAAAAATTTTAAATAGTGAAGATATTTTAAAGCTAAGATTTTTTTTCATACTAGACTTTTTTCTGTATTATGTTTGTTTATTTTTCATTAAGATTTTGTAAAGATGTATTCTGTTTATTCCTCTGAGAATATCCTAGAACTACTGCTGCCTAGTTCAAGGTTTGCTTTTTGACAACAGGCAGGGATGTACCAAAATATTATTTTTTTTAATGTAAATTTATATGTAATGAACATTCTTGCAGATAAAGATATATTATTAATAACTAACTGCTCTGTAATATTATGGTTTTTCCTAAAATTGTCAAGGGCTTTTTTTATTTCTTACGATTTTATGAAACTTGTCGTCCTCGATTACATTTATACTGAACCGAATCGCCCAGTAATTAATTTGTACGTTAGAGTTAACACAACTAACCAAGTCCTCAGCATTTCCCAAACTATCATCGGCAATCCTTAGAAAATCCATAACATCCGTGAACGGTGCTTTCCTTTTTCAAGCTTGCAAGATGCGACTATATCGTGGACTACTAAATCTTCACAGAAAACTTGGCGTTGGAGCTTATGCAATAAGTCTTCAAAAAGCCTCAACTTAATTTGAAAGACATTTAAACAAAATGGTGACCTTGAAATAGCGGAAACGTTATGCAAAATTTCTCCATTGTTAATGTTCTGTTTCCTAGGTGTTTCTTGCCTCAAAGCTAAAATAATATTTGAGAAGTACCAGCGAAGGGAGTTTTCCTTCGCCGTCTAGTCAAAGTTCTTGTCAAATTTGGAATATTTCAAAGCACATAAACGATGAAAAAAATTTCAACACGAAAAAACTACTAATTCACTGTTGTATTTTGTATTTATACCCACACTACTTTACTATGACGTGCGTGACGTTTTTAAAGAATCAAAGGTGCTAAGATCGTCTCTTAAAAAGCGAAACGTGACGGAATGAGCCGATTGTTCCCAGCGGACAAACGGAAAACGGTTTGGCCGATGCCGAAATTGAAATGCCCGTCCAGACACGAACCATCATGGGACGTTTCGCTTATAATTTACATTAATGCATCCGAGGCATTGTTGTCTCCATACAGACCGTGACATCGTGAATACAGTGGAGTTGCTTGGTGAGTAAATAAGGAGGGACACCCCCTTGTTATTCTGCCTCTAGTCGGGAATCAGCTATGTTTGGGCTTAACAGCGGCATTCATCGTATTAAGATAATAAACATGAGAACACACTAATCTAGCTATTCAAAATAAATTAATAAATTTGTTTCAAGAACCAATCTAACAGGCAATAATAATTGAAAAAAAGAAAAATTCTTCAAATAATTATGTTTTTAATAATTAATGTTAATTAACTTAATTTCGATAGTGTTTAAGTCAAGGAAACAATTAAAGGAAGGACATTACAGTGTGAAAACGTTCGTTTTTATCTATATTTGAACGTCCGTATCTGAGATATGGCTAGACCTAGACGATTTCTTATAAAACACAATGAAATGATCTTCCTTGTCATTTGGAAAAAAATCAATAAATACGAGTCTAGAGTCATTTAATACACTTAACACAATTATTTAACAACCATAAAAAAATCTTAACGAATCAGGGATTATTATATCGGGTTATAAAAGAAATTCGTAGGGGTTGTTTTAATGAAAATTTACGTCGTAAAAAAAATTATACGTAATCATACATAATGCTTGAGAATTCCAAGGCTTAAAATAGCTGGAAGAAACATTAACAATCTCAGATATGGAAATGATATTACTTAGATTCCTGAAAGCGAGGTGCCTTATGACGAAGGTGAAAGAAAAAAGTGCAAAAGCTGGATTGGTTAAACCTAAAAACTGATAGCTGGCAAATAGAGATAGAAAAGTGGAGGCAGTGACAGACTTTGTATGTCTAGGCGGATAGATTACTACGCTGACTGAAGCCAGGAAATCAGAACGTCTCCTTCTTGGGAGGAGAGCAATGGCAAATCTTGAGAAACTAATTAAGAGCAGAAATGTCACACTGACAACAAAGGTCCGCATGGATAAAGTAATGGTATTCCCAGTAGAAAATTACGGACCGTGAGGAAGGAAGATAGATGCTTTTGATCTGTGGTGTTGGAGGAAATTTCTGGGAGTGCCTTGCATTGCAAGATCGAGTCCATACCCCGGAAAATAAATCCAGACTGCTAACTTGAGGGAATAATATTAAATGTAAAGATTATTTGGAGATCGTGAGATGCGGTCCCACATCTTCAAATAATATTAACTAACGGTCACTATACACCACACATTAAGTAAAACTGAAGTACTTTGGCTACATAATGGGAATGGAGCCGATGCTAGGGAAACCGGAAGGCAAAAGGAAGGGCCGATGATGATGAGAGATGGATTCATGAGATTCTGGAGGTGATGGACTCAACCAGGGGGGGGACGGGATTTGATGGCCTACAGGAAGCTCTGCAGTGGGCTGTTGCATAAAGTCACGAAGAGTCGGAACGAATAAACAACAAACAAATTTTATTAACAGAATATGAACCATTTTTTAAAAATTCGTTAATATATTTCTATCTTCAGATTATTTTTAACCTTTACTCTATTTAATGTCATATTTATGACGCATTCAGGTGTGCTTTTTGTTTTTATGGGTAGAGTTGGTGGTCTTAAATTGGATAAATCTCTCGTGGCTAAAAGCCTGGCAACAACTGGAACATTTTAACCCAAAGAGCTTTTTCAGAGTACTTTTCTGTTATAAATAAAGTGCAAAGGATACGACATTTTATATAACATTTGTTTGTCTACCATCACATGGTAAAAATATGTAACATTAAATTAAAAACTGAATATTTCTTTTACAAATTTAATTTTTATAACTTATTCCAAGGAATTTTTTATGAGTAATATAAATAACAAAAATAGTTTACGTATACATTTATCAATGTTTAAGAGCAAATTAGTATAAATTAGCGATTTGGATGTATATGATATGGATGTATACATCTGTTTTTGGCTAAAAGCTTCAGTCGTTAGGATTAGTAGTAAAGGGTCACTTTGACCAAAATATCTTTTTTCAAAGCGGATTACACTCCCGGCATAAATAACCTATACCTTTGTATATAAAGAATAAATCGTTATTATCTCGTGTGAAATGCTGTTATAAAAGGATATTTTGTTCATCCTGGCCTACTATGTTCAACGTTTGATTTGTGTCGGTGCTCCCTTTCTTATAACCTGATGGACCACTGCAGATGGCCAATCACCAATAACAACGATGATGGACCGGATGGACCGTTAGAAAAGGTTTGAGAATCGGATCATGGTTCATACGCACTTGCAAAAAATGACTGTAAAATGACAAAGAATAAAGATAGTTTATATAACATCCCTGCCAATGAGATCCCCGGTTTGAGGGTTGTATTTCTCGATAATTTCTTGGAGACTGTAGTGAGATCTACCACCATTACTGTGTAAGAATTTCGATTCTAATTTCTAGGGAAAGTAGGTATAAATAACATATTATACCAATAAGTAAAGATACACCAATAACTAAAATGCAAAGATTAAAAATCTCTGTGTACGCTATTATACATTAACCACTGTCTCGTGTTAAAAACATTTTCAATAAAAATTTTGTTTAATAAGTTTTTCAAAAAATTTCAAATAATTTATAAACTGCTCAAAAATGAATAGGGATAATGCCAATTTTGTAATACCTACATTTCCTAGCGATTTAATTTCATTCTTATTATAAATTGCATTACAATTTGTTAGAAATTATTATGTTTTTACTGAAGGAAATTGAATTAAGGGATTTTGAAAAATAGTAAAACAAAAGGTTTCCATTAACGGACACAATAATTTTTTTAAAACAATTAATACGTGTGTAATGTCCTCTGTGCACTTGTTAGGCATACTGTTTATAAGATTGTCACTAATTTCGTACGGAATTTTACTCCATAGATGTTGGAATGCTGACTCAGTTGTTGCTGGTCATTCTTTGCAACGTATCCCACATGTGCTCAATGGGATTGAGGTCCCTATGGGAGGGAGGGGAAGATGGGAAGTTCCCAGATTTTCTAAACATTGATGAACAACTGTGCATTGTCATCCAGAAATAGAAAATCCCTGCCAAAGAATTCCCCGGTTTGAGGGAGTATTCCTCGACAATTTTTTGGACAGAAAGGACTGCGGTTGTCTTCAGGATGTCTTTAACAATATGGAGACCAGTCCTCCAGTGAAAATCCTAGCCCAGGCCATAACATCGCCTCCTCCAAACTGCACTGAAGGGAGCAAAACTGGGGCACTGTACTGTTCTTGGTAGACTCTTCGCCCTCTGCTATCACTATACACGCAGAAAGAAATGCGACTCATCAGTAAACATAACAGAATTTCAATTGGTGTTCTCTTCTAGGAGCTCGCACGATCATTTTCTTCTATGTTGTTGGTGGCGGGCTGTTGTTTTAGGTCGCTTCAAAAGGACTACGATGTGAGGCCAACTTCCTAGTGTTGATAAAGGCCAAGACATCTTGTTTGGATCATTTAGGATCTGGCAGGCACTATGGAAAGGGTTCCATCTTGCAGCCATGACAATATTTCTGTCCACCCTTAGAGTCATAATGCGCTGATATTCATTACTAGGCCTCTTACAGGCACTTCCAGTCTTTCGAAATCGGGCTGAAGCCCGGGAGAACATGCTCTGAGAAAAGCCAACTGCCTCTGCGACATCCACTTGCCGGTAACCTCGACGACTCATTCTCACAATAATATTGCCAATTTCTGGTTCAAGAAGATGCCTTTCCATAGTAAGAGAATACAACTGGATGAGAAATAGATGAGAAACGGTGTTTGTTTACGATCTTAATCTTCATAAAATCGTAATCTTCATCATTAATATTCTTAAGTAATCCGTTATTAAAAATGAAGATTTACATTTGTTTGTTTTTGGTTTGTATTTTCTATTTTGTTTTACCCAACTAACGAGAATAAATCGGCTAATTTAATTAAAATTAATAGAATAAGAATAAATTTCAAATGTCCCTATTCATTTTGGAGCAGTATATTTTTCGTTTATATAAAGAGCAGTTTATACGTCAACGTCCATCTTCATACAGTTGAATCATGAAATCACCTGTGCCTAATTTCTGTACACTTTTTGTTTTTTTGATTATGGTTGACGATTTTGAATTTTGAATTGAATTGAAGTTTCGACTAAACTCCTCAAATGGTGGCAACCGTGGCATTTTGACTCCAATACGCTTTTTCAGGGAGATGTATATACCCTTTCTGACACGTGCGAGTTGGCAAATGTGTTCGGAAACGAAAAGGTCACGAGAAATGAATCGCCGGGAGCGGAAAGCGCACGCCCTTGTGATTATGATTTGTTTACGTGGACGTTGGTTCCATCGAACTTGAACTTGCTCGACTCTCGGCGGAGGGTCGTTCGTCTATCCCGGTAACCTCAAGTCGAGCTTTCGCCCGAAGAATAGTAGGTGTAAGCCCGGAGTACGTCGTGAGTGGGCTCATGTTTTCAGGACTGGGAGTAAGCCGAATCAATACCAGGGGAGGCCTCTCTCCCGGCTGCAAGACGCGGCATCCACTTTCTTCCCAAACTTTGTTTACATTCCCAGTCAGCCGACGACGAACTGGCCAAGGCGAAAAATCCAATTTCGGAAAAGTCGGATTTAAATCTGACGTGGAAAAGGGCGGATTCGCCTTAGGGCTCGCTCAATAGACCTTACGATCTCGACCCCCCTTTCAATTAAAATAAACGCGCTATTTAAACGGAATTAAATGTTTTATCTACTGCAACCGCAACCAAGGAAATTCCTTACTCTTCGAAATAAATAATCCGACATGAAAAAGTCCACACTTCACTTACATTATAGACTTCAAAGACTACAGGCTTTGACTGCAGATATATTTACAAACAAAAAATCAACCTTTTTGTTGAATCGTTATTTTCAAATTGGATAAACTTAACTAAAACGTCCGTTTATTAATTATTTATTTTTAGAAACACTATATTTGGAACTACCGACCAAAGGATTTGTACTACAGTACCTATCCTCGCTGTTTTGCATTTAGTCATTTTACTATTTTAAATGGTCTGTCAGAGTATAAGCAGGTTGAAGCATCCACAAAATACCATCCTCTGAAGTTGGTACAATCGAACTGACTCGAAAAAGATAAATGGTGGGGCGGACCAGGATCATCAGGAAATGACCAATCTGCAGAAACACAACCCCACACACTTCGAAACTTCTCAATTTTTATTTATTTTTTATTCTACCCTCAGGGTGCCGGTGTTTTTGAAAAAACCCATTTGTAAGTAGGTCGAGTTCGAATGCAGGGCCGCTGGATTCGAACCCGGGACCTTTACCTTACAGTGATGAGCGCGGTATCAACGCCTAAACCGTTGCGGCCACCGACGCCCATTTTTAATATTGTTATACTTATATTGAATAATCTTTACCACGTTCATTGAGACATTTTTCTTTATTTGTTATTTTTAGAGGCACGCTAAACTTAGAAAGACCGAATCGGGAACAGATTTATCGTAATAAGGTCGTTTCCTTCTTCATCACATTAGATCATCTTATTTTGCTTATCCTCGCGATGTTTTGGTCGGTTTGGCATTTTGCCATCTTAAGTGGTTAGTCGGGGATATAAGTAGGGTGTGGCATTGGCAAAGTCACCACAGGTCTGGCCGACCAAAAAACAGCGAGGATAGACAAACCAGAATGGTATAAGTCCAAAATACAGGTTAATGTAACTTTTAGAAGAATCCATTCATTTGAAAACTCTCTAGACAAGGTGAATTGACCCTGAGCCTATTTTATTCTACTCATTTTTAGAGGCACGCTAGTATGTTCAGTCATTCAGATCATACTAGTCTGCCTATCCTCACTATGTTTTGATCTATTATCTGAAGTTGGTAATCAGGGTTATAAGCAGCGTAAGACGCGGGTACAAAACCAACCCAGATCTGACTGGCTAAATCGGGGAGAATAGGCAGACCAGGATCAATAGAAAATGATCTATCTTCAGATTCATCCACATACCTTAAAAAATAAACCTCCTATTTTGTTTAATATTGTTATACTTAAATTGAATAACTTTTAAACTTAACGTTCTTTGAGGTTTTTTATTTTTCATTTTTAGAGACATCCTAAAATTAGAAAGACCCAACCCACAACATATTTTTGTAACATGGTCGTTTCCGTTCATCTTGTTAGTCCGCTTATCCTCGCGCTATTTTGGTCGGTTAGGCATTTTGCCATCTGAAGTGGTTAGTCAGGGTTATAAGTAGGGTGAAGCACTGTCACAAAGTCGCAGGTCGGGCAGACCAAAACATAGCGAGGATAGACAAACCAGAATGACTGTATACGACCAAACTACAGGTTAATGTAACTTTTAGAATAATCTCACAGTACAGTCGTTGTCAGTATCAACTTGAAGTTCTTTAATAATGTTGTACACTCACTTTGAGCCGTCTACTTAGTTTTAAACGTATGCTGTAGTATAGTCGTTCCGTTCATTATCATTCTGCCTATCCTCTATGTTTTTAATCTGTCATCTGGCGTTCTTACCAGTGAGGATAAGAGTTATATAAATTCAATAACCTTTAAACTAAACGTTCTATTTTTTCTTCTTATTTTTAGCGGCATAATAAATTTAGAAAGACCCAAATGACAACACATTGTAGCATCGTTTCCGATCATCCTAGTCTGCCTATCCTCACTCTATTTTGATGTGTTATCAGAAGGTGTTCATCTGGATTATAGGCAGGGTGAGGCACGGGCACAAAACCACCACAGGTCTGGCAGGGGAAAAAAGCTAAAATTGGCAAACTTGAATGATTGTATACGACGAAACTACAGGTACATCTGAATTTTGGGTGAAATCCCACAATTTTTAGACACAGTACATACACAATTTATATAATAATATACACAATTTGAATACTACTTAGCAAACTTTCACCGATCTTGTATCTAATGTGTGGTGATTATTAGTGACCATTAATCGATAATTATTCCGAAATCGTGAGATGCACCAGACCGCATCTCACGATTTCGGAATAATTCTTGCATCTAATTAGTATTTTTGCATTTTTACAGGCATAATGAAATTGGAAAGATCCAACCAGCAACCGATTTTTTGTTGTTTCACCGTTTCCAATCATTCTGGTTGCTCTATTCTCGTTATTTTGGCCTGTCAGACATTTCGACAGTTCATCATCGCAGTGCTGGGTTAGAATGAGGGTTAGGGTGAGGCACGGGCGCAAAGTCAACACAAGTCTGATAGATGGAAATAGCAACCAAACTACAAGCTCATTTTACTTTTGTGAGAAATATAATTTTTAGACATATTAGTAATCGTTTCCTAAGTTTAACCTTACGTCTAATTATTATTTTTTATTATGGGAGACATACTAAAATCACTAATACCTAGCAGCAAATTATTTGTAAGTTTTCCGATCACTCTGGCCAGCCTAGCTTTGCAGTTTTGGTATGCCAGGCTTTTCGACAGCTTAGCATCATGGTTGTGTCACGGTAATAAGCAGGAAGAAATACCGTCGCAAACCACCTCGAAGGATAGCGAAAAGACTGAAACGTGTCTGACATGCCTAAAAAGTACGATAAGCAAACCAGGATTATAACCCCGCAGATCTCAATCAAGATCACGATAAAAATCAAGCAAATGAAGTGAGGCGTTTTCCGTTGGTAATTTAATTATGAATAAACTATTGTAAACGTTTTATGAATTTTTAATAGATTTTAAATACGTTTATTTTACGTTGAGATCTATACCCATACTTTTTAATTATTTTTTGTATTGATATTTACATCTGTCAAAATGTTGTAAAGAGAAAATTGTCATGAAAACTTGTGAGAAGAAATCATCCAGTGGCGAGCCTCCTTTAGAAATAAATAAATAATGACTACATTTTCGATTTTCTTCGTCACTACGTAGGCCATCACGTTTGGCGTTTCATTCAGAGGATTATCTGGAACGGTAGTGGAACTGAGCTGATGGACCAAGGCATTTGGATGTATGTAAAGGGATTACGGAATTTTTTGTAATGGAGCTAAGGGAATAGGATGAGGTTTCATACATAGTAATGAGTTTAATCATTTTTCTTAAGACTTTTGATTGGAATCTTCGGACGCGTTGGGAGTTGGAATGCTTGGTTGACCCCCAGAATTCGATACCTTAAGTCCACAGGTTAGAGAACGATGGTGTATATTAATATTTTGTAATTATGTGAAACTTTGGATCGTCTGTCGAGTATTTGGTGATAACAGTTTTGTAAGGTCTGCTTAATAATTACAGTTTGGTCTTTGCGATGTTTTAGTGCCACAGGTTGCTTATAACCAAGACGGACCACTGAAAAAGGACAAATGCCAAAGCAATGAAAATAGGTGCAACAATATTAAACGACCAGACCAAACGAAGTACAAGAAAGGATTTTGTTATTTATCCTTGTTTGCCATCTTCAGTAATTGGTTTGTGCCACTGTTTCCTGACAGGCCACTGAAGATGGTAAAATACTAAATCAATGAGGATAAGCACGGCCGTTTCACCCTGCTTATCAATCTGACGGACCGGAAGATGACTTAAAAGTCACATGGATAGACATCATCGCAAACTACCCAACTAAGTACAATAACAATATTTTTCATCCAGGTCTTCCATCTTCAGCAGTGGGTTTGTATTGGTGCCTCATCCTGCTTGAAACCCTAACGGGGACGGGCAACTTACTACCAAAGCATCAAAGATAGGTACAATAAATATAATCTATAAAAGGATTTACATTGTTAAAATGAACAAAAACAAACTATAAACAAAGGGAAACCAACAAAAAAATCCATTGTTTTTGTTTGGGCTAAAAATTCATCGTTTAATTGTAAAACAACGCGTACACATGTAGCAAAGGGAGCTTTTTATAGTAAAATCCCAGTGACTTCTTTTGTTCAGGACAGGGCTTAAATAAAATTGAAGCCGACGTTTTAATACAGAACGACAAAAATATTTACATCAAGGGATGTTGATCAATAAAAAAAAAGAAAAAAAATTAAAAACGAACAAAAAAACGTACAATGACTACAAAAATGTCACGATTTGAAGATATAAAACAACGCGGCTTAATGCGCAGAATTTTTTTCACCCTTTCACTCATACCCTCATTTTTTCCCCACGTGAGAGATACAGTTATTAAAACCTTTGAAATTTACAATATCTCGAAAATATAAATTTCCCTTTTTAAGGTACTACCGCAGAACAAACACAATAACTCGATCGCTCAGAATAAATTTTGGCCAGCCTTTAATTAGAATATGGCGAAGATTTACCACTTGTTATTACGCTTATCACACCTTTGTATATATATATATATATATATATATATATATATATATATATATATATATATAGAGAGAGAGAGAGAGAGAGAGAGAGAAATATATTTTATAATTTCTTTAGCCAGTTAAATTACTAAACGACCTCAGATTACAAGGTTTAGCCGAATCCTGACAGGATCTAATAAATAATTGTGTACAATAGATTTGCATTTTTTCATTAAAAGGAATGATAAAAAATAACTAGTAAAAATGAATGTTCAGTACATATACACAACGTTCTTTCAGTAAATTGAAAATATCGGGATAAAGCAGGTACATCCAATAAAATTTTTTGTATTTTCTAGCAACATATTATTATAAAAAAGAAAACAATGGAATTCCAATATAGTTGAATATATTCATTTATATCTAGTTTATGCTGTTTTAAATGTGAATTTTAAATATATTTTAATGAATCTCTACTATCCCTATGATCTTTGTTGTTTAGTTTTTATTGAAGTCGAAAATCAAATAACGATAGCTCTATTTCTTGTGATATTGTTTTGTTTATCTATCTGTTTGGTGGCTGTTTTGGCCTGACTGATGCTTTTCGCCATCTTCAGTATTTATCGGTGTTTCATCCTATTGATATTCCTGTTATATGAAGCCTAAGTAAGCTTATAGAGTCCGGCTGGGTACCGATTCAGAAATTAAAGTGTGGGTTGTCACATCCATTGGGTTTTGTGAGTGTCGGTTTTTCAACCTACTTATACCTTGATGACTATGTCTGATGTAGAGGCTTACTGGATTAAGTGACAGAGAAATTGGTCTACTCATAGACTAGGTGGGTTATCACTGGTCTGGTGAGTATGCATCGGTACCTCGGCCTATGTATAACCCCGATATGTGTCAGGCATAGAGACCTGCCCACGCAGCGGCCGTGCAATTAAACTAAGATTATATCGGTAGCTTAACCTGCTTATAACACTGATGCATGTCATGCAGAGACCTGCTGGATTGGATGACAGAAAAATTACCGACTCTTAGCCATTAAATGGTGGGTCGTCACTAGGTTTAGCGAGTTTGAATCGGTTCCTCTACCTACCTTGATAATTATGTCTGGCGTGGAGACCGACTGGATTGTGTGACACAGAAATTGGTCTACTTATATTCTAAATGGTCGGTTGTCACTGGGTCTGCTGAGTTTGAGTCGTAATAAAATTCCTTGATGAACTAGGACTTACCGGTGTGCTTTAAGCACTCTTAAAGGGCGCTGTATAATTCACACTATCACTAGTACATCTATCTATGTGTCGGTGTCTCAACCTGCTTATTTCCCTGATAAATGTCAGTTATGGAGAACTGATATATACAGTGGCATTAGATTGAAATTAAATTCAAATCAAACCGAGTTTTGTCGGTACATCCTACGTCCTGACCAACCATTGAGGATGCTGAAATATCGGACCATTGGACGGGCCAACTACTATGACAGACCAGTATGTTCGAAAATACTGTAAACAATATTTTGACCGAAAATCATAACAAGGTATCATAAACTACCTTCTCTATAAATAGACCCAATAAATGTAACAACATAATAAAGTAGGTTTATTTAAGCGCCGCATTGCTATATCATGAACACACCACTGATAATGCCGAAACGACGGTATTTTGGTATAGACCAACCGACTATAAAGAGAGAGAAAGAGAAAGACACAAAGACCAAAGTAATCCAATACGACCGAGCTTTTTTGCAAAACCGAAACCCAGATTCGCACACAAGATGCGCAACATACAATTACTTTATTATTCTTCATTATGCTAAAATCTAATCTCCAAAATACATTAGTCAAATTGCCTTCGTACAGGCGGTATTATTACGTTGATGTTCGGCCTAATTTTAAGAAAATCACGGTTCTGAGAAGTGCGATATTTTACGTGGGTTACAGGCGTGTGACACGCACCGGGATTCACAGGCCAACATGAACATTGCACGAAATCTCAATGGCAAACAAATCAATTATTTCTGTTGAGTGTGTAGTACTAGATGAATTTAAATAAATTCTGTAATGCAATATTCCAAAGCATCGGTAATGTAAAAATAAATATGCTCGAAAATAAAACAAATATAATATAAGATACAAATACAGGGCGACTATACAGACTGAACTAGAGAGAGAACTATAAAGAGATAGAAAGAGAAAGAGAGAGAGAGAGAGAGAGAGAGAGAGAGAGAGAGAGAGAGAGAGAGAAAGGGAGAGAGAAACATTAGAGAGAATAGGAGGGAGGGAAAAAGGCAAAAACTAAACAGAACTATGGATAGAGGAAATTAAAACATACAAAAATAGTGTGTCATGGATGAAGAAATATACAGTGTGATTGAAAAAGAGATAGAGAAGGAAATGAATGTGATAAACGGAAAAAAGAAGTGAGGGAGAGTGTAAAAGAGAAGAGAAAGAAAAATAAAGTTGAACAGACAAGACAGGATAAGAGGAGAAAATAGGGTGAAAGAAAGAGCGAAGGCGGGAGAGTAGGAGGTACGGACAGGAAGAGAAAGATAAACAGAAGTTCATAAACCTTCTATTGATATAATCAATGATTATAATAGATGATGATGATGGATTATATCTTCTAAAAGAGGTTCAGGCAGGCAGAAATAGCGATAAAGTATCACGGAAAAGATAGAGAGGGAGGAGGGATGAGTTGAAATATAAAAAGAAGAAAAATTCAAAGAAAGCCAGTGTTGGTGAAAAAATGATAAAAGGGGAAAGGATGGCACGGGGATCATATATTCGCATATATATTAAATATCTAAGTGCACATTTTTTTTTCACATCTGATAACAACCGTACATTTCTAACTGAATTTAGACTTCCATGTAAACAAATTATTCTGAACATTAAAATCTTATCAAAGTTTGTATTGTTTCCAAATATAAATAAATATTAATATGTTTTTTTCCTTAAGATTCAATGAGACTATGAATTCTGTAAAGCTTTTAAAAATAAAGCAAGACTCCATAATAAACGGGACTTACAGAAAATACCATCGAAACAGATCCTATTTCAATTTGGTAAAATGATATCTTAGCATAACTATCATAATAATACACGGTTAAGCTATTGAATACTTTCGACAAATTATTTAAAGATGATTCTGGTTACCGTAATAAAATTATTATAAAAAATAAAACAGATAATAAAGGCCAACTTTACGTGATCCTTGTCCTTGGATTCAATATGTATCACAAATGCCACCCCCGCTTGTTTATCAACAAAAACACTTCACTCTATATTTTAAGACTTAAATAATTGGTTATTTTAAAATTTGGTGACACCTTGGTAAATCGGAAAAATAATTTATTTAATTATAAAGGAAAACGTTTTACATAATAATAATTTTAATGTTTTTGAGCAATCACGTAAAACAATTTAGGGCAGTAACAACAACAAAGATATAAATGAAAAGAACATTTCTAACAAGAAAAATGATAAATTTCAACTAATAGTCATTCACTAATTTAACTAGTTTTTTTTTAAGTTGTAAAGAATGACCCTTTTATTAACGTTCTGAATGGATTATTGTTTACATATAAGCCATATTCCCTAGTCATCAATGAATTTTATTGTTTCTTCAAGAACAAGTACAAAAAAATTCCTTCTGCAAAGAATAGCTTCTGTATATTTTTGTAGTATGACCTCCCAGACTTCAACATTCCAAATGACAACAAAGAGCGACAAGAGAAATATTGTTCTTTCACTAGTGGCATCACAATTACTTTTTTGTTCTGTCAAAGCGTAGAAACAACTGCATAAAATAAACAACAATAAAAAAATATTTTCAATGAATTGGTCATCTCTTTTGAATACATTTGGTTTAGCAATATCATATTAGTTTAATCGTTCTCCTATCCAATTTAACGTTTTAAGAATGTAATAACTAATACATAAATGTATGCAATACAAGCGATGTATGACTTTAAAATTTTTAACAATTAGAAATTAAATATGGTTACCTGCTGAAAAGTGGATGCCACAAGTGTGTAGGTTGGTCGTTAAATCTAGATCCTGGCGGAGGAAACGGAGGATCGTCGATTTTGAGAAACTTAGGCCTGAGGTTGGGATCGATTAGGTGATCCCTGACTTTGAGTTTAGGCCTTATCTGGGGATGTTGCAGAGGCAGGGACGGGGTCGGTTGCTGTTGCTGAGCTGTGCTCGTATTAGGCAGCTTGACGTCTTGGTGGAGTTGGTGGGCTACGGACTGGTCGGCGAGAGTCGTAACGATAGCTGGAGGGTCGTGGTGTTGAACCCTACTGGCCTCGCTTGTCTGTGGTATCGTCCAATCGTGTCTGAAATGGTACTGCGACCTGGCGGTCCTCGGCCGCCTCTGTTGATGTTGGTGGTGATGATGTTGCGTTTGATGATGATGGGTATGTTGTGTTGTCGTGTTGGGAACGTCGACTCTAGGTGGGACGAAAGGCGGAATGGGTGGAGCGGTCGGCCTTAACTGTTGAGGGACTCCATAACCCAAGGGCTGAGTCATTTTGTACAAATCGTAGTTCTTCGGTACAGTGGCGGCCTGAGGAAGCTGTGGTGACGTTTTCTGGCCGTAGTGCCAGTGCTGCATAACCGCAGCGTGTTGCTGATTCGTATAATCGTAATTCGGTGGGTGCTGTTGTCTCGTGTGCTGCTGTTGCCACGGGTAGTTATAGCTCATCATGAGCGCAAGTAGCTCCTGCGGATTTGTAGTCCGATTGATATCCAGCTGGCTCAGATAAGGAAGCCAAAGCATTTGATTAAGCACAGCGGGATCCAAGCCGTTTTTCTCCGAGCCCAATTGGGACTGGAGCATCTGGGCCTGCTGGTACAGCTTTCCGTCAGGGTCTTTTCCAACCCCGTACTGAAGAAGGTACTGCAAGTGGGCCAATGAGACGACGAGGAAATCGGCGTCTATGACAGGTACTTTTAACTGATGTGATTGTATTAGCAGCTTGGGAATCTCTTTGGCGGGATTCGCAATTAGCGCCTGTAACCTTTCCCTCGGAACTAATAAAGGATCTGGAACTGAAACGTCTGGGTCATTCAAAATTTCTTTTAGTTGGGCCAGTGGATCGTTTTTGTCATCCGTCGTCTTTAAAAGCTCGAGCAATTTTGAATCGTGCAGTTTGTCATTTTTTATCTTTTTTTGTGGGATCTTGTTGGCGGGAGTTCTCACGGGTTCCTCGAATTTGCAGGGAGGCTGAGGAGGTGGAGGCGTGGGATCGAGTTTAGGAGGAGGCTTGGGGATGCCCAAATTCAGAGGCTCCTCTTGGACGGGTGTCGAGCATTCTTTCACTATGCTCTGAGGCTTTACTACACTGATGGTGGCGTTCTTTTTCGGAGATGATTGATGCGCCGGTTGGGCGACTGGATCTTCTTTGGTTTGTGGAGCTTTCGAATGGTGAATTGTCGTTCCCTCCGGCAGCTTCCACAATATATCAAGTCCTTCCAGCTCGCAAGCATTGAGCGGGGCCCCTTCGTCGCCTTTTAATACTTCCGCGTTCGCATTTTCCTGCATGACCAGATTCATTGGCGAATCTTCAGAGTGCCTCTTTGTTTCCAACTGGTCTGTCTCTGGGATGGTCTTCTCTTCGTCGGCCTTAACCGGCTCGGCTTCCCCCGGTGAAGGTACGAAGGTGTAAATATCGCTCAGATCGTCTTTATGTACTGGTTCGTCGATCTTCAGTCTTTCGGACATAATACCATGGCACATTTCCTCCAGCTCGTCCATAAGGGCCGAGCAGTTACTGACCAAATGGTCCTGAGGGACATCAACAGGTTTTTGGGCATCGGGAGTACTCGTCTGGTTCACAACGTTATTTATGTCGGACTCGTGAAGCTCGTTCAGCAGGAATTCGAACCTCTTATCTACGCTGTCTTCTGTATCTCGACAAAAATTCTCTTCGATGCAAGGAGACCTCACATCAGGCTGAAAATCGTTGTGATTCTCATCGACGTTAGGTTCATTGACGTCTTCTCCACATTTAAACTTGTCTTCTTCAGTTTCGGGTTCTTCCACCTCTTTCTTTGCTATTAACAGTTCTTCTTTTGCTTCTGGCTCTTCATCAGTGCAGAGATCAACAATGGCCACCGGAGTCTGGTCCACGATATAAGGGACTTCTTCAACGTCGCTATCCGAATCGGTGTGTTTACTGATTTCCGGAACTTCAGATTCGACGTTTCCATTCGTGATGGGCGGGCTTTCAGGCCCAGGGTAGGGTTCCGCAGTATCAAGCGTTTCGCAGATTACTCCGTTTTCTTCCTTTCCGACCGCTTGATCGTCTTCTTCGACGACGTCGGTGGGAGACTTGGAACCTTTTTTGACTAGCATGTCCCACGAAGACCACTGTTTGTTAGGCTCCGTCCTGGGTATCGCCCTCCAGCCGCCCGGCGTCTTCGTCAGTTTGATCCTGTTCCATCTGTCGTAATCCTCACAGACAACCGACACGATCGTGTTGTTCGTGTCGTTGTGCGTACGGAGAAAGATCGGGTTGATTTTCGAAGTAGGCTCCTCGTACTCTACGTGGTACTTCTTTTTCTTTTTATGCTTTTTGGAACCGGTCGAACAGCTAGAAGACTCTGTCGAACAAGAGACGGATCTCTTCCTCTTCTCCTTCTTTTTCTTTTTTTTCTTCTTCTTGCACAGTTCGGGGTCTGCGACCCTCGCGAAAACGGGCTCCTCAGACGAATCCATGTCTTTCACCGGCTCATTGGCACCTCGGCTCACACGCATCGCTGTCATCACAAACTTAAGTCACATCACTGACACTAACCAACAGCACATAGAAAACCATTAGAACTCTCTCGAGGGCACAGATCACTCGTGGCAATATCGCGATATCCAAACGGAATTCGAACAACGACGAATCACTCTCGAAAGCAAGTCGCCGACTGATCCTCTCTACTTACTAGCACATCGCTGTCGCCCGGCTTTGCCCGATCCCGGCCGGCGATGTACGATCCGGTTTCCTTGGTGAACCGACGGTGGGGTAAGGACTTTGACCGCCGAAGGGCGTGGCTTTTCTCCCACCAACAACCAACACCAAATACATTAGCAGAATGCATCTCTGCTCTTTCTTCTCTATTCTCTTCTACTATTTTCTTCTTTTCCACTCTCGCTACTGCCCTTGGACTCGAAGAACGGCTCAAGGTTACTCAGACACTAGCTGAATACGTACTCTACTTTCTATTTATTCTAAATATTCTCAATGATTCCTCTAGAGTCTAGGTCATCCGAATTTATTTATTGTCCAAAAATTTATTATTTGTATTTTGTTAAGATTTCTTTCATTTTACCATTCTATGACGGCAATATTTTGTGTATACTGTTGAGATAATTGGACTTATTTTTGTCTGAAATCTATTTTGTATATCCTCACTTTCTTCCACGAAAGGACTAAAGCTTTATTCACATATCTTTTATTCATCAAACGCTTCCGTTGTCACTTTTTCAAGTTTAAATTTAGTGTTTCTGTTTGTCAAATAATTTTTCACAACTCCTTTTCCATTTATTTTGAGGAAATAGTTAATAATACAAAATATGATCGCGGCTTATTTTGATAGATGTTATTTAGAGGGCGTTCGTGCCAGTGGTGGCTCGTCAAGTTTGGAGATTTTCCCTGGAAGACAAACAATACTCTAGCCGACGACGAACTTATAATTACTTACTGCAACTTGCCAAGTTATAATCGATACTAATCCGGTAATAATAATACAGTCCTGTCGAATAAGTGCCATAATAGGCAATTGTACTTTTCCCCCTTTATGAACTGCTCAAAAATGAATAGGGATATTTGTAATTTATTCTTATTCTGTCAATCTTAATTAAATTAACCGATATATTCTTGTCATTTGGAATATATTCGCCAGTGTCTCACCCTGCCTACAATCTAGACCAACCTACTAAAATGGCAAAACGCATAAATGAATTATACGAAAACCAAGATATCGAGAAATACTACACCAAAAGTAATAATTTAGTTCGATCTTACTAATTTTAGTATGCCTCTAAGCAGATAGTTAAATTTGGCTAAAACACATGCAAATTGTGCATAAAAATGCTTAAAAAATCCTGGTTTGTTTATGCTCGATGTTTTGGTCTGGTTGATTTATGCCAGAAGATCTCCATGCTCATACCCTGATCCTCGAACATAGTAAAACATGATGAACTTTTCTAATGATCCGATCATCTTACTCTCCCATTCCTTGCGAATTTGTCTATAGATGCATTTGCCACTTAAATGTGTGTTTGTGTTGATAACTCATCCAGCTTACAGACCTGACATAAATCATGCAAAGAGACCTGCTATATACAGTGGGTTTGCCCCTGAGTCGGCATCTCAACTTGTTTGTATCTCTGACAGATTAGAATGATCGAAAATAATAGTACGAAATAATTATTATGCAAAACAACTAGATACAATAGAAATCTATTTCTTCCAAAAATCGGATCTATATACATAAAATCGCCCTATATGAAGCAAAGAAATGACTTTCTTTTTATAGAGCAAAGCGCGGTTTCAGCCCAATGTAGATGTCCGTGGGTAAACCGCGTATGTCCTATTCTGAATCGCTAAGAATTTTCCTTTTTCTTATCCTCTGAAGCCCTCAAAAGCCTACTTTGCCACATAAGAAGGCCGGTCCGAATTGGCTTATTTTTGAGAATACATCAAAAATATAAATCGTTCAATACTTCAACCAATAATAGCTGGAATGTTTGGCCGTATAGTGGGTTTGTATTTAAATTCCATATATTGTATAGTTTAGTAGTTGATTTTTTGGTCAGCAATTTAATTTTTTTTCTTTGAAAAGCGGGTTTCAGGTCGCCTTTTAATCTAAATTTTCATAAATTTTCCTCAACGAAAAAAGTCCATCGGAAACTGGGCGAGGTTTTTTTTTGTTTTCTTTTCCGCCGTATATTTGTATTAAGGGCACTAACGGGGGTTCATTACGGCATCCCTCCGGGCGCCCTTCGAGGGTGGCGTCCGGGCCTTTATGGAGATGTTTTGCCCTGGGCAGAACTGCAAATATTCTAAACGAGTGGACATCGAATAGAAAAAATTCTTTTTTAGAACTCCTCTGTAGACGTTTCTACAAAATTTAATAGTCAATTTAAAAAGTAAGACATTAGCTCATTTATCCAAAGTTGAAAATGTGATATTAAAAAAATTAAAACATGTATTTGGCACGCTTATGGACTTAAAGTGTCATTCATGTAGACGTTAATTGTACCTATAATATATAATATATGAACATTACTCAGAAACATATAAATAAATAATATTGAGAAGACGAGGGCTTTGTTGTTACAATATAATTTGTATAACCAGAAATTTGATGAAATTATAAATATTTAATTTTGGAGGTTATTGAAAATAGCACAAATTCATTTAAAATTTCCTTCCATACAAATTAATAATATTCACTGTCAAATGAGCTGCATAAAATTTAAAAAGTAAATAGTTTAATAGTCAATATACACACATCGACAAAGGACGTTGACACGTACAAACAAGCAAACCCAACTTGATACTATATCGATTTTTCTTTTCGTTATACTTCCTACTGACGTTTCGTTTATTCTTGTTCTTCTTTTCTTTGCCCACTTCTGATGTAAAATAGACTGATTTGAAATTTATTGCCAATTTCAGTTAGTTTAGCAAAGGCTTGTTTAAAAAAAACCACATTTCTCTTTGTTTTCAATTGTTTGGCTGAAATTGAAACAAAGCAGGATATTTTGTAATACCAAAGTGGTTAAACTGTTAAATTCATGGGACATTCTCATAGTGTTTCATTTTCAAATCTTTGGGAGAATCTTACCATTTTCATATTGTAGATACAATCTAGGAAAGAAAAATGGGCTGGGAACTTGGACACAGTTTATATTTGTGTACATTGTTGTGATAATGAAACATTTACAAATAAACTATATAACAAAACATATGCGTTCTTAAATGGGTTTATCCTTAAAGACATATTGTTTGTAGATAGTTTGATTATATGGGATTCAGATATAATTAGTTGGATAAAGAAGATAAACAAAATTTCTTATAGGCTTTTTATACTTTTTTTACAACAAAAGATTATTACAAATCCTTATTGTATCACCACCAAAAATGTATAATCTAAAACGTTGAATAAACAGAATGACAAAATGTCTTATCGAAAATAGCCAAAATTCAACCAAGAACAAAGGAAAAGAGTCCCTAATAAAGAAACGTATCTCGTCAACGGAGTGGAAACGTAAGACAGGGTCAATGCCGCCAGGTAATTATCTATAGTTGTTTTTTCCTTAACGATTTGACGTCAATTTTCACTCGGCAGTATCACGGTCGAACGTTGCAACCGTCGTGCAAGTGCGTAATTTCGTTGACTCTTTTACGTACCATGTGTTAGTTATATATGATAAAAGTGTTCATAAAAATAAATAATAATAATTATAGAATTATGAAATTATTTCCATCATGACACTTTTAAGTCGGAACTGTGTATTCCCAAAAAAACTGTGTTGTCAAAGTTAAAGCCGAAAGTTTTTGTGAAGCGAGTATGCCCAAGGAACTGGCAGTTTCGACACTGTGAACTGTCTTGGTTAAAAGTGCCAGGGTAAAAGCGAGCCATATCGTAAATTCTATTAAGGTCCGGCTTAGTTTATAATGAAACTATTTACCAAATAATCGGTAAGAAGGAAATAGTTTAGATTGAAAAAGAAACCATCCAAAATGGGGCGAAAGAAATATTCAAATTCTAACATAGTTACTATGTTATATGCATTAAATTATAGAAGGTTTTTTTTTTACAAAAGTGTGCTGTTTCGGATCTGATTTAATCAGGGATCTTACTGTAAATTTAAACCCTTAAACACGATCTCCTCAAAGTTGCGATTTTGTACTTAACCCACTTTTTACCACAGCCGTAGAAATGTGTTTTTCTGGTATTAGGAGAAAGAACCACGGATTTACACACACGTTTAACTCGATTAGCCCAGTTTACGAGATTACTCAACGGATACTTAAGAGAAAAATGTTCTAGATGAAAATTCAAAGTCAATTCAAAGCATAAAATTTAAAATAATCTTCCGCACAATTATAAGTTTTCATAAAGGAAGAAACATTTCGTGATGAAGAATTAAAGAAAGTGATTAAAATAAAATTCATCCAACCAAGATCAAGTTTAAATAGAAAATAAATGCGAAGGTCCTAAGATTAAAGGGCACTAGCAACTGTCTGGGTAAAAGTGCCGATGTCTGAGTCTCGTAAACTGTTAGTTTATAATGGAAGTGTACACAAAAGAATTGGAAAGGCGGAAACAGGTTAGATTGATAAAAGAAAGATCCAAACGTGGTCAAATCCTCAAATAATTTTTTTTAAAAAGAATGTATGTTGTTTCAGATCTGACATAATTTTGAGTCTTTTAACTGCAGTGCTTTTAATTGTAAATTTAAACTTTAATGAACGATTCCTCAATGTTGCGATTCTGGACTTAACCCACTTATCTCTGCAACCACAGAAATATGTTATTGCAGAATTAAGCGTAACAAAAACAAATTTACACACACATTTACCACGATTAGCACAGCTTATGAGAATAATCAAACGTATGAAAGGCTATATTTTCTAGGAGAAAAAAATACAGGAAAAACTTGGACACCAATTCAAATCATAAAATATAAACTAATCTACAGTACGATTATACATTCACAGCAGTTGTATTGTGTTAAATGTGTTAATTTTCTATTAAGAACGAATATTGACAAAACGACTTTTCGAGATTTTCATATACTAAATGCTAAATAATATAATTTAATATAATATAATTTAGAGTAGTTATTCAGAAATCGTGAGATGCGGTCTGGTGTGATATAGGTTTCAGAAAAACATTTTCTTTATCGTGCCAACGTTTCGATCTTTATTGAGATCATCTTCAGGGCTCAAAGTGTTTGTCTTCTGTGTAATTGTGCCATTCTTACGTGTCGTGTTGAGAGTGCCCACCTACATCACACCAGACCGCATCTCACGATTTCTGAATAATTATCGATTAACGGTCACTAATCACCACATATAATTTAGAGTCTTTTAACTGTAGTGCTTTTATAAAATTAAATGTAAATTTAGACTTTTATGCACGATTCCTCAATGTTGCGATTCTGGACTTAACCCACTTATCTCTGCAACCACAGAAAATGTATTATTGCAGTATTAAGCCTAACAAAAACAAATTTACCCACACATTTACCACGGTTAGCACAGTTTATGAGAATAATCAAACGTATGAAAGGCTATATTTTCTAGGAGAAAACACTATAGGAAAAACTTGGACACCAATTCAAATCACAAAATATAAACTAATCTACAGTACGATTATATATTCACAGCAGTTGTATTGTGTTGAATGTATTAATTTTCTATTAAGGTACGAATATTGACAAAACGACCTTTTGAGATTTTCATGTATGGGCTAAACCTGTTCAGGATTGTTTGTCGAATAAGATTTAGTTTTGTGAGTTATTAAAAACGATTAATCGATTCTTTAAAATATCAAAGATAAGTAAATGATGAGATTTTTAAATTGTCTGTTTACAAATTCCTAAACACAATTAGCACATTAAAACTTTATCGTACTTTGATCACTTTTTTGATCCTTCTTTTCTCTATCTAGTTTCTTTCCGCCTTCTGATTTTTAAGTAATACAGTATTTATATTTGTTAATAGAGTATTCATG
This sequence comes from Cimex lectularius, assembly GCF_000648675.2. Classification (NCBI taxonomy): domain Eukaryota; kingdom Metazoa; phylum Arthropoda; class Insecta; order Hemiptera; family Cimicidae; genus Cimex; species Cimex lectularius. The sequence goes on along the minus strand of NW_019392897.1, from coordinate 1,137,934 downwards.
CTGATGTTTGATTACGTTAAATGTGTTAAGGTAATAAAATAAGGCAATGAACGACCTTTCAAAATTGTCTTCTTCTATGAAAAGTCTTCCTTATTCAGGAAGGTTATTCATAGATTTTCGAATAGGTTTTTTCAATTCTTTAAGGATACGTTGCTAAAAGGAAGGGTCGCTAAATAATCGGTTTAATAGTGACTTGATGTAAATCTTTTCATAAACTTGAAATTTATCCTGCTTTGACCACCTTTTTGATCCTTAATCTCTCAATCTATCTTATGTTTTCTTTTTGGATTAATTCTTTGTGAACTTCCATTATAAGAAACTGGACATGTGTAAGCAAACCATTATCATAAAAAGTTTACAAATTGGAACAAACTGGCAATACGGATAACAGGTTCCAGACAGTGGAATGTCTGTTCCGATTTAATGTGATTGAGGATTTGGTTGAATGTTGAAATCGTCTGTCGAAATTCAAATTTATCCTGCCATGACCACCTTTTGGACCGGCCTTCTCTCAATCTATCTTTTTCCTCCTTTCTAAAAAAATTGTGTACAACCTGTAGACCATTTAGCAGACTCCGTTTATCGTGTATTTACATGCCCCCACCCGAGGGGGTAGAGTAAATCCCACAACGTGCATTTACATTTAGTTAAATGTAAGTACAGTCGTCAAATTCTAAGCATTTTTAAGTACGATAAAAATAATTATTCATCTTCAGTAAGTGTTATAATTTTATATTAAAAAAGTATAAAAAAATATATTTTATTGAAAAAGCTAAACGAAGAAACATATTCTCTTGATCGTTATTTATAATATCGAACTATAATTTTTATATTCAGAATCTTTACTTTTATGATATGACAATTGTTATCAGTTATAAACGAAAGTCTAATCTTAAAAGAGTTTACGTTATAACTCACTTTCCCCCCCCGGCACTTACGACACAGATAGTTGCCACTGTCGAGTGTGCCTTTAATTCCGAAATAGCGTACTTACTTCACAAAAATTGTCAACCTTAACACCCACAATACTGTGCTTGAATACCCATTTTCCTATTATAAACGCCATGGTGGATATCGTTTGTCGAAAGTGTAGCTCAAAAAGCTAACTCTATTTCGAAAAATCTTCCTGAACACGTTACGACATTCAGCATATGAACATGTCGAATGGTCGCTTAGTTCATTCATACCTTAATCGAAAAATAACACGTTTAACACGATACGACCATCGCATTAATATATAATTTTACTGCAGAATATTTTATGCTTTGATGGCCATGTTCTTATCTGGAACCTTTTTCTTCTGGGAAAAAAAATCTCTCACTCGTTCTTTATACGCGTGAACTGTTCTAATCCAGTTAAATGCGTGTAAATCTGTTCATCTTAATCAAAACGCTAAGATAACAGAGATTCTGGGGGCGTCGGTAGCCGCAACGGTTTAGGCGCTCATCACTGTAAGGTAAAGGCCCCTGGTTCGAATCCAGCGGCCCTGCATTCGAACCCGACATACTTATAAAACAGGAGATTCTGGTGGTTGCAGTGAAAAGTGGGTTTATTAATTTAAAATTGCAACATTTAGGAAATCGTACTTAAGAGTTTAAATTTACAGTCAAAAGACCCCGGATTTTATCAGACAAGAAATAGCACAAACAGCACACTTTCGTAGTGTTTGTAAATACTATAATTAAATGTACATACCTGTCTAAATTTGACTGGAGTTGAATACAGATGACGAAATTTAATTTTGTCCTGCTTTGACCACTTCTGGTCCATTCCTAGCTCAATATATGTTTTGTAATTATTTTGTGTACACTAAAATTATAAACTAAAGCCCAACCATTAAAGTATTTAAGATTTTAAATGAAATTGATCGACTTTAACATGCTCTCCCCAGATTTTGGAATACAAATTTTCTTTTCATGGGTATATAAATAAGATGGAAATTTAATTGTTTCATTTCTTTTTCATGATGAATTGCTTCTTCTTCCATGAACATTTTAACTATAAGCAGCTAACAAGCGTTAGTAAAAGAAAACCAAAAGAGTTAACAAAATAGCTCACATTCTTGACGGTTGCAGACCTTAGAGTTTAGACTGTGCTACTGTCGAGTGACATTTGACGTCAAATCGTTAAAGAAAATACAACTGTAGATTGTAAACCTGGGGGCATTGACTTCGTCTTACGTTTCAATTCCGTTGACGAGATACGTTTCTTTGTTACAAGCTCATTACCTTTGTTCTCAGGTGAATTTTGGCTATTTTCGATAAAACATATTGTTATTCTGTTTACTTAACGTTTTAGATTAAACTGAAGAATAATTTTTTGGGGGTGATACAACAAGGGTTTGAAATAACCTTTTATTAAAAAAAGAGGTATAAAAAGCCTGTAAGAATTTTTGATTATTATCATTCTTCATCCAACTAATTACATCTGAATCAGATATAATCAAACTATCTACAAACAATTCAGATTTTAAGATAAACCCATTTATGAACGCATTTGTTTTGTAACAAAGTTACATATTTTTTTAAAAATGCTTATCAGAATAACGTAAACAAATATAAACTCGCCCCACATTCCCAGCCCATTCTCCTTTACGAAATTGTATCTACAATATGAAAAAAGTAAGATCTTCCCAAACATTTGAAAATGTGGGCACTAGGAGAATATCCCATGAATTTAATACTTTAACCACTTTGGTATTACAAAATGTCCTGCTTTGTTTCAGTTTCAGCCGAACAATTGAAAACAGAGAGAAATATGGTTTTTTAAACAATCCTTTGCTAAACTAACTGAAATTGCCAATAAATTTCAAATCAATCTGTTTTACATCATAATTGGGTAGGGAACAGAAGTACAAGAATAAATGAAACTTCCTGTAGGAAGGGTAACGAAAAGAAAAATCGATAAAGTATCAAGTTAGGTTTGCTTGTTTGTAGATGTTAACGTCCTTTGAAGTGTCTTCATCGTGTAAAATCAACATTTATTTACGATTATTAATGATATTGACATTTATAACTGTGCTTCGTTTGCAATTTTACGTTGTCAAATTATCACGGGTCTCTGAATCCAAAAGTTGCTTCTGCACGACGACACTAAATGGGTTGAAGTTCATCATCTCCCTGTGGGTCTGAAAACATGTGTTCAATGCTGTCGATTCGATAGGCACTCCGCGATCATTACTTTTACCTTTATGCTCGCCGTGGAATAAAATTCAAACTTGAATATGTAAATAGATCGGAAATTAACGAACAAGTATGAGTTTTTGGGTACTCGGTTCGTCAGACTACTTCAGCCAAATTTAATGTCTTTGTACGTAAGTAATTAGTCCTGTGGAAGTGTTAAGGCTTTCACTGAAGTTCAAACAGTCACGAACACATGGAAATGACGTGTACATAAAACTCAAGGATCAAATTCGACTAAATCGATCAACATCTTCCGGCTTTTGGCTATCTTCTGTGTGTTTCCCTGAACCACTATCGAAAATAATAGTTCAATGGTACAGGTTAAATTATAGTCAGTTCAAATAGTTTTTCTTTGGGAGATTTCTTCTTTAAGGGATGTTTGGTTTTTTCCAATCATCTTAGTCCGCGTATCCTCGCTGGTTTTGTGGTTTGGGCATTCCCATATCTTATTTTAGTAGTTAATTTTTAGATTGGTGGATGTTATTTGGAAATACTTAATAATGATTGACCAGGCCATTAAATTAATGTTTATTTTACTAACATATCCCATAATAGTCCAAATTCCATCCTACAGGCTTTTGTGCATTAATTTGAAACGGTAATTGATTTTGAAAAAGGACAAACAATCCATCCTCGAGGCCAATCGGGGACTGGAGTTGTTTTTCAAACAAAAGAGGGGTTGGTGTGCGGAGGGAGGGCGGACAAGCGAGGGATGTAGCATATGCCTGCCGGATCCCTAGACACTGCAGAACACTGAATTTATTTTAATCGCGCGCCCACACTTATCGTCCGCCTAGAGGAGAAGGTTTAATACCAATTAATGACGTCGAGGGGGAGGCTTGTACAATTTGCGCTCGAGGGCCCTAGCCCTTAGTTCCCCCTAACTAGATGGAATTGAATTTAGCCCGGATTACTGAAATATTGATGTAGACCTGTCAGAATTAAATTTAAGCTATTTCACAACGAAACCTACACAGATTAAAACAATACACACTATTTGTTATTAGCTTTCTTTTGAATGGCTTTACGTATTATCCTCAAGAACCTGGGCATAAATTTTTTATGTGGCGTAACCGGTATTCAACTTCAACTAATCAATCTCTCACGCCGCGGTCGTGGGTTCGATTCCCACCGTTGCCCCTGGCCCTTTTTTCCCAATAACCCCCCAAATTTGAACACACATATACGAATTTGTCACATGGCTAATATGCATAGTTCATAACGCNAGAGAGACAGAGCGAACAGGGAAAAAAGAGTGAGAAAACCGAAGGATGAATATGTGGTACAGGAAGAGAAAAGTGAGAGACAAGACATACAGAGACACAAGTCGAAAGTAGAGAAATAAATAACGAGGGAGAACCAATAGAAAGAATGAAAAAGTTCACAACGGTGATCTTTATAGTTCGTTAGACATATATAAAGATAGCAGAGGAATAGATCGTGCTTTTGGCAATATTTCTTCTTCGTCTGACAAAAAAAAAATTGTAAAAAAATGTGCAAGACTCCTTAATGAAATTTTAATCGAATCAGGTACACAGACAGGGCCATCGGGATGAAAACGGGCCAACTGTTGTAGCAGTCCTGATTTATAGCCCAGCTCTGATATGTGCTCGTGCCATCTAATGGATCACCTTTTCGTCACGAATTCAGTCCCTCTAGGCCCGCGCACATTTGTTACGTGTCTTTGCCCTTTCACGGTCAGAGGATTCCAATTTGGACTATTCGCGGTCGGGGATGACTTTCGCGAAGAAAAAAAAATTGTTTTGTCGTTCTTCCCATTTAAAGCGTTTTACTTGAAGTCACGAAAACGCGCGGAAGACGACAAAAAAACACAAGTTTGTCCCTTTTGGCGGAAGGGATTTTTCTACGAACACTTATTTATGTGCTTTAATCTCAAATATAATCGTCTGAGCGTAAGTTACAAAAATGTTATTTATTCTGGCGAGTAGTTATTTTTACAAAGAACAAAAAAATCTCAATGTGGGTCCGACTTATGTTTCTGACTCCCGCTAAGCTAACACGTAGATAGACTGAAAGCAATTAATCTTTTTCACCTTCTGACCTTTCTTTGTCATTACGTGATTGTTTATTTAATGAAAACGGGAGAAATAAAAACTTCCGAAGAGAAAATTGGTTAAGCCCAACTGCTAGAGGAAAATTGAATTTCTGTGTTACTGTACATTTTGTTTCTTTAAATTTACCTGCTCCTTGAAAGACCTTTCAAGACCCATGGGATGATATTCTCTAATTTTATTTTGGACCAAATTTGAGACCTTATAATGTGAAGTACTGATAATTAATTTGGTCAAAAATAGTGTAATATTGAATGTAAGATATTCAGATAGCCGATAAAGACACTGCTGAACTTTACAAGAGCTTATTTGGAAATACATAAGGCTGTTTACAACACGAACTATTTTTCCAACTTACAGTTGGTGGTCTACTGCCTCGCAAACGATATTCGCCAGCTCGCTACCTGAATTATCATCCTCTTGCCTTGGTAATTCAATTCATAATCGCCAAGGACACTACAGAAAGAAACAGTATTTTCCTGATGAGTAAAACGAAGAATATGAAAAAATATTTCGTCAAACTAATAATATTAAAACTGAATCAGGGTGAGAGTGAGAATGAATACTAGGAAATAGTAATTTTGTATATTAGCAATTATAAATTAAAATTAGCAATAAAATGATATATTAGCAGTTAGCAATTAAAAATGTGAATGTTCGATGAAGATATGTAGATAAATTAGTAAATTGATACTTCGATAGACTAAAAGATACACGCTAATAAAATAAGAGAGGGTGAAGAGAGAGTAGAAGGGCAAGAGGGTAAAAGAGGCTAAATATATGTTGAGACTGAGAAAAGAAAGGAAGGAAGGAAGGAAGGAGGGAGGGAGTGAGGGAGTGAGGGGAGGAGAGAGAGAGTGGGAGAGAGAGAGAGTGAGAAAGAGAGAGAGAGAGATAGAGGGGGGGGAGAGGGAGGGAGAGAGGGAGAGAGAGAGAGAGAGAGAGAGAGAGAGAGAGAGAGAGAGAGAGAGCGAGAGAGAGTGAGAGAGTGAGGGGGAGGGAGCGTATCTGTGATTGTGCGTTTGCGGTTGAGAGGCGAATTATTTATATATTTATTACTTTTTGGAAAAGAGTCGGAAAGAAAGATAGATGGATAAACAAATCGATACCGATGTTTCAAATTAAATTCATCCTTCTCCGACAAAATTCTCGCTTTTGCAAATTAAATCCACTCAATAATCACAATATTGTAGGGATGTTGAGTATGTGTTGGACAAGTTAGGGTTGTTAGGATGTTTTACACCACTTCTTTTATAAAGTTAAAATAAAATATATAAAAGAAGTGGTTTGACACATCCTAACAACCATAAATTAAATTGACTCATTTCCTAATTCAATTAAATTGGCTTGCCATTAATAAACGCATTATTATAATCAAATTCACTACTTGGCAAAATACATTTACTCATTCGTTAATCAAATTCATAATCACCCTCTTTTGCATAGCAAAATCGTCTATTGTAAATTATATTCACTCCTTGGCATAGCGTATTCATTGTTTTGTAAATAACATTCACACTTTTACAAATTAAATTCACTACTTTGCAAATCAAATTCATTCTTTCGCTAATAAAGTATTTCTACATCTACATTATATTATTTTCAATCATCAAATAATGTTAATTTGATATTAAGAAATCAATCACAAATGATAGAATAGAAATAATAACAAATAATCAGAAATCGCGTCATAGTCATGTTTTTAATTATTTGATTTTGAAATCATTAGATAGAGAGATAGATTGATAAATAAGTGAATACATAAACAAAAATAAATAGAGAGAGAGTGAGTGAAACAAAGAGCGAGAGAGTGTGTAAGAAAGAAAGAGAGAGAGTGAGAGAGAGCGAGAGAGAGAGTTGTGATTACACAATCATATGATTAAAACATAACTTTTTACATTAATTGAAAGTTGGTGTTTGTTAATTTAGTAAGTAAACAATACTAAGTCAACTGTGTAAGGTTCTTTTTAATTGTAGTGCCATCAATAAAACAAATTCATAGCCGAACAAAACGTTGATTAATTCATTTCGTGTTTCATTTCCTTTTATATAAATATTTCGTTACGGCAGTAATTGTCACTCATGTTTTTGTTTGTTTAAAAGCATAAAAATAACAAAGAGTTCATTAATAATGTTTTGATGGCTAAATGTTTGTCATTTACTATAACAGATGGTACTGTTTGTTGTCTGATGCAATGTCGCTACAAATGAAAATATTAAACTTGCCAAGGAGGTCTCTCGTCTTTATTTGTATTCATTGTTGCTGTACGCGTTTTCGTTATGCATGCAGTTGAATAATTTTCCGTTATTCAGCCCCCGTCACGCCAATTGCAATCAGTCTTAAACAATATAATTGTACAATACTGATCTTCTGGTGTAATAAGGAACGTCGATATGAACAGAAAAAGAACGAATAAAGAAAAGTTGTATTTTGAGTACATAGCTGACATAGCAAAGTTTCTGTAAACTGAACAACTTGTGGTACAAACTATGCTAATCGTGTTAAATACTTTACAATCCAGAAGTTAGCTGATCTCAGCAATATCGACGTCTTTTCAATCATATTAGTTATAAATATAGATGCTAAAAAATAAGAGAGGGTGAAGAGAGAGTAGAAGGCCAAGAGGGTAAAAAAGAGACTAGTATATGGGTACAGCTAGTATATGTACCTACCAGTGGTAGGTTTGTGTCTGTGCCTGCTTATAACACTTGAATTGAAATAACGGTCACGTTTCTGACAGATCAACACAATCAGCGGCGTATTGAGCCGAAGGTCGTGGGTTCCAATCCCGCTGATGACAATAACTTTTTCATCTCAACCAAGACTTTAGAAAAAGCATAATTAATTGAAATAATTAAATAGGTCAATTATTACCGCTAAACATATATGGGTTACATAGATATAAAAGTGTGTAATATAGGCAACTGAGGCATCAGAAGAGGAAAGGTCGCTGCCTGAACGGCACACATGGGAGTCCTTAACACACCTTTGGGAAAAAGCATTAAGCTTAACGAAGACTAATCTAGACAATAATGTAGACTTCACACAAGACTATATGTGTACACACTACTGGCCGCAGTTCCAAAAGATCGTAAAGGCCGACTCTTTTTAACCTTAGCTTCACCTAACATAAGTTGATTATAATGGAATATTAAATCAATTAATCGCAATAAAGACAAACAAAAACTAAAAAAACCTTGTTCTAAATATGGTAATAACATTCCTGTCAACGTACGTTCAGTAGATGAAAACATGTAAAGGTCGTTCATCTTGATGTTTCATCATCTTCCCAAAATATCCTACAATAAAATCACTAAGCAACCATTTGTACAAACATTATGATCGATTTGAATCTAAAATAGTAAAGAAATTGTTTATAGATACATAATTAATATAAATTATACTCTTGTTAAAATTTATTGATCCCATAAAACAAATAAAGATTAATCTGATGTTTAACGTCGATCAAGCACATTTCGTATGTTTTTACCTTCAATTTACGTTTTTGGCCCAGGATTTTAGCATTTAATATTATTATATTGGTTGATACTCATTCCGCATATTAGAGAAACCTTTTAAAAAGAGAAGAAAGCAATGTTTACCCTAATTACACAATATTTGCTTTGAGCAAGGTCAACGCCTTGTCTCGCATAATTACAGCAATAAAAAGTGATATAAACAATTTAAACCGGGGCTTGAACGAAATATTTTTGACAGTTTTTGTATCTCTTATTTTTATCATTATCATCCGGTTCCGGAGTGCTTAATGGCGACGCCCACGCAAAGCCGGAAACGTTTTATCTTCTCCCGTGTGTAGTAAATTCTGCATCCTACATTATGACTTTTGGGGCCGTTGAACTTGATGCGATTTCCTGTTTATATATTGCAGTTACGTAAAGTGTTTGTTGAGGATTACAAAAATTACAAAAACTTGTTTAAAGTTCGATAACGACGATTAAAATAGTTTAAAATAATGGTTATAAATCTAAGTTGTCTCGTTTTCGATTATTTACATAAGCCTATCCTTGCGGGTGAGAACAGGAACAAATATCCACCACTGAAAAGTCCGACCAAATGGAAGAAAAAAAAGATCCCTTGATGGTACTTAGTTTGGCTAATTATTTTCAGTTTGTTAGTGGATCGCAGGGCTAGTCAACGACACGTATCTGCCACTGAAGATTACGATCATTTTGGTCAGCCTATTCTAATTGTTTTGGTCTGTCAAACGGTTAGGGTGATAAGGAGGGTGAGACCCGAACACAAATCCACCACTGAAAAGGCTGACGAAATAGAAGAAAAAAAGATCCTTTGACTAAGTTTGGCTAATTTAGTTATTTTCAGTGTTTGTTAGTGGATCAGCAGTGCTAGTCGACGACACTTACCTGCCACTGAAGATTACGTTCATTTTGGTCAGCCTATTCTAATTGTTTTGGTCTGTCAAACGGTTAGGGTGGTAAGGAGGGTGAGACCCGAACACAAATCCACCACTGAAAAGTCCGACCAAATGGAAGAAAAAAAGATCCCTTGATGGTATTTAGTTTGGCTAATTCAGTTATTTTCAGTGTTTGTTAGTGGATCAGCAGGGCTAGTCAATGGCACATACCTGCCACTGAAGATTACGATCATTTTGGTCAGCCTATTCTAATTGTTTTGGCCTGTCAGACGGTTAGGGTTATAAAGAGGGTGAGACCCGAACACAAATCCACCACTGAAAAGGCTGACGAAATAGAAGAAAAAAAGATCCTTTGACTAAGTTTGGCTAATTTAGTTATTTTCAGTGTTTGTTAGTGGATCAGCAGGGCTAGTCAACGATACATACCTGCCACTGAAGATTACGATCATTTTGGTCTGCCTATTCTAACTATTTTTGTATATAAAAAGCGTTTTGCCATTACAGTCAATCAGGGTTATAAGAACGGTGAGATACGAACACAAACCCACCATTGAAAAGTCAGACCAAATAGAAGAAAAAGGATCCTGTGAATGAACATTATTTGGTTAACTTACTTATTTTAGTGGTTCGTTGGTGAATCAGCAGGACTAGTCAAAACACAAACCTGCCACTGAAGAATGCGATCATTTTGATCTGCCTTTCTGTTTTGTCTGTAAAACGCGATTTCATTTCAGTCGGTCAAGTAATAAGCAGCGTGAGACACGAGACAAATTCATCGATTCCTTAGAACTGCTTATTTAAGAACTTTCCGGGCGTCGGTGGCCACATCGGTTTAGGCGTTGACACGGCGCTCATCACTGTGAGAAAAAGGTGCCGGGTTCGAATCCAGTGGCCCTGCATTCGAACCCGACATACCTACAAATGGGCTTTTTTTCAAAAACACCGGCACCCTGAGGATTTAAATGACTTCTGCTGTTGCGAACGCTCGTTAAAAAAAATCCTATTGAACTAGTCAAATTAAGTTTAGATATTTAAACTCAAATTGCGTTCTATGATCAATTCAACGCTTGTTAGCTACTCAGAAAAGGACCTTATCCTAGCCATTTAGTTCTCTTGTCTGTTGGTAGTCAAGATTGAAAGAAAGATTTAAGATTGTTGGTCAGTCAGGCTTTTATTTAGCTTCCTTTGTGCAATTTCGTAAAACTTCCTAAACAAACGATTGAAAACTGTTGGCCTGTCAGACGGGTTTAGTCATTTCACCATCTTCAGGCGTTCTCTCGATGGGTTATTACTATGGTGAGAGGAATCAAAACCACTACTACAGACCAGTAAGATAGGCATCTCGTCGACATTGCAGCTGCTAAACTAATAAATAACTAGTTAAAATAGTTTTTTATGCGATTTAGGAATTTTAGCTTAATTTATGATCAGTGATTTATTTAACTGTCTCAAAACGTCGGTTATGAGCTTGTCCACGTTGATAGCTGATTGTGTTTATCTGTCTGACACGATTTGTAAATTTATTCAGTAAGAGTTATAAGCAGGGAGAGGCACAAGCCCATCACTGGCCGGCCAGTATGGTGGAAAACTTGTTGATATTTGCTTAAACAGGTGTATTTAAGGACTTAGTCATTAACCTAGTCGTTATATTTTTAATGAATATTTACGTATTTTAACTTTGCGATCTGTGATTCATTAGAGGCTTGTTAATAGTTTATAAACCTGAGCTAAGATGGTGTCATTCTTTCAAACGAGTTGTCATTTCGCCATCTTCAGGCGTTCTGAAGATTCCCTGACCAAGGGGTGTGCACGTAGAGCTACCGATACGACCAACCACTGGTATACCAGCATGATTGAAACCTAGTTTGTTTAAATGTTAAACTTAAATTTATTCATTAAACAACTCAATATTTAAATTAATATTTTCGAATTTTAGGATCATTTGTGTCTATGATTCACTCAAGACTTTTAATGGCTCATAAAACGACAGTAATGCAGCCTGGAGGTCCTTTTGTTCTCGCTATTAACTACGGCCAATATTGTAAATCATTTAAGCCTGAAAGTAATTAATTAATTGTATCTTGTAATCAACAAACAGGGTAAGGCACAAGCTGCTGCAGATAGACATTGCGCCTCACCCTGCGAGGTGACCTTGACTAACTTCTTTTAAAACTAATTGAATTCATCACTCCGCAAATATCAGAAAGAAATCTTGTTTGAGCTTACTTAATTTTAAACTAGTACGTGACCTTTAAAGGGCGTAAAGCCGAAATTCGCCTGTCAAGCCGTAACAGCTTGGATAGGCGGACGAAAATGATCGAAAACGACCCAGCTACGAATAATGTTAAGGTCTTGTCAGTTTTATTGGACGAATTTCAAGAAGTTTCCAACCGACAGACGTGATAGGATGTCCTATCACGTAAATCCTACTGGCAGAAGCACAATTATTCAGGTTTATTCCTGCAGAATGTACAGGTTTATCACCTCGCCGAACCCTGTAAAATGCCTTACAACGAATTAGAAAATTTCGACGTGATCGACATTGGATGAAAGTGCAAAATGTCAGCGGTCGGATTGCTAAATACCAACATTTTCTGCATCCTTGAATAATTTCCTAAAAATATAAATTGATTTCTTGAAATTTAGTATTAAGAATGTAAAAAAACAAAACCAAATTAGTAGGTTTTGTGTATAAGGGCAACAACACAGGAAAAAGGGCACAAATCACTTAAATATATGATGCTGTGTACATTAAGTTCACGTCAACTAGTTAATTTATACCGACTCTGGTTCATGTTTGTTTATCGGCTTACTCGTTTGTCATTTATCTATGTTCCGGGAGAAAGTTCAATAACGTTAGCTGTTTGAACTGGATGTTTCAGATCGTCAGAATAATGTCAAGATTAGTTTACTTTTACACGGATCTACCTTAGATTCCGTATGATCCTCATTTCTGTCTATGAATTAGCGAATTTAAAATAATTTTTGTCCGTGATCTTTATGTACTAAAGATTTAAATTGGCTTTATTGAGAAAAAAATTAGAAAGTGGTAAGGTCTCTTCCGGTGCTTAAATTATTACCTTTTCAACATTTTTCAATTAATTAATCTTTACATAAGGTATGGGTTGAGATAAAAAGTCAGTGTCACGAGCGGGATTCGAACCCACGACCTTCGGCTAAATACGCCGCTGCTCTACCACTTGAGCTATCGTGACTTCCATCCACTCGGGCACTAACTTCCAACCTCAACCCAACCTAATTTTCCCTCCTTTTTGCCATTTTTCAAGGGTGGGAAGTTAGTGTCCGAGTGGATCGAAGTCACGATANCTTATATATATATAATTCCTTGGGGGCCTTGACAGCGAAGATATTGTAATGTTGTTGTTTTTCATCAACCGACTATTTTGGAAGTGGCATTGGCATTTAAGACTGCTTGGCTCTTTGATCGTGTGAGGATTTTTGTGCCAGTGTAACCTCTTTTAGCATTAAAAACATTTACGTTATGCACGTAAAGGAACAACCGTAATAAGTTTGATTGCTCATATTTTACGTTTTCACGGAATATACGGTTCCTTCCTTGGTTTTGGTGCCATCTTTATATCATATATTTGTGCTTAATTTTCTCCTGATTCCTTTTCCCATTTTGAAATTTTGAACTGTGGAGGATATTGCAAGGAATGTTTCCAAGGTATCCATACATAGTCAGTGCCCATTTCCAAGATTGGGCGTCAGATTACATACGTATATTATTGTTCTATGCTCAAAATCATTAGTCCTAATTTAATTTCCTTTGGTTCTTGAGTCTGATTCTGTTTTTCATACCTTCTCCTTGCTTTTATTGGATTATATGGATTATATCATACATATGCTTACATTGCATGTTTTTATGATGTTGTGTAAGTTTTTATATGAATATGTATTGTATTCATGGTATGAGATGAGTTTAACAAATGATTTATTGTTCAAAACAGTTATTTCTGTACTGTAATACGTAAAACCATTTCCCTTATATGCAATTTTTAATATTTCATAATAAATAATATAAATCTAAAAAGAGTTCTAGACGTATGCTAAATCCGAGTCATGTTTTTGATTGTGCAAAAGATACTTGACGATTGCTTTCGGAAGGAAAAACACGAAGGAATTGTACTCGGTTGTAGATGTGCTTTTAGTAAAAAACATGACTGACGTTCTACTGAAGTAAAAATGTTTTTGTCAGAAAGATAGATCATCGGAAGAAAACCTGTTCCCTGGTCCCCCTTCAAGCAGTAGAGTTTTTGTTTTGGTGGGGTGTTCATGTTAATCTCCTTAATCCAAACCGACAGCACTTCAGGTCTGAGGTTGGCCGAAATGGCATTTAATTAAAAATATAATCGAAATTAAAGGGCCATAATGGTTGAAATTTCTTTTGAAAGGAATCATCAGGGTATTTCAACCATACCAACGTTGGTTGTTTTCGATAATTCTCGCCTGCCTATTCAGTCACGTTTAGATAATTGGCCGTTAGTGATTGAAGTGTGTCTGTGCCGCACCCCTTAAACCTCATGAACGTATGCACCTGTTGGTTACAGCGAGTGCAACAAAACTGACCTCTTGTGAAATATGAGTAAAGTCTAGAAATAAAAGTCAAAGGTATGTACAATGGGAATTGATTTATAAATGGAATTTGTGTACGACATAGTAGACATTAACTGAACATTGATAGTATAGCACCAAAAAGACGTGAACTTATTAAACATAAACACTGACAACCACTCTAGGAACGAACATTACAACAGCATTAATTTATACAAACAATAGACCAACATCGCACCACCAATTAAAATAAAAAAAATACAAACAAGAAATAAAATACGAACTATTGACATTGGTGTTCTTTTCTGGCAGGTCTGTATTGGTGCCTTGGCCTTTCTTATATCCCTGTACAACGACTGAATGGCTACATAACGAAACACGTTTTACAAACAGCATAGCGGGGACAAGCGGAAAAGTATGATCGGATAGGATTGAACTACACATAACCCTGCATACTTAAAGAAGAATCTAACAAAAAAGACTTTTGCCTATTTAGTTTCCAACTTTGACGCGAATAAGTTAAAGCATATTTTGGTTTACATTGAGAGTATTGTTCAGTAAAATAGCAGAGCAGCTAAAAGATGAGGGATTACGAAAACGCCACAGACAATGCAGCGAGGCTCAAAATGACCAAACGTGTTGGAATAAAACAGAAGCTACACATAAATTGAGCCCAGCTTGGCTTATTCTATGTAGAACGTTTTCTGATTTTTTGTCTGTCGGTCTCATCATTTTGAACTCTTCAATGTACTTGTGGCCAGACCAAAAGTCCATAGGTTAACGAGGTTGTAATCTATATCGATCCGACATGCAGGGTTTAACCACAGAAAAGCATGAATCTATGATTATTCTATGTAATAAATTCTTTGAGTGTTTGAAACTACGGGAAAAAGCCTGAAACATCCACAGTTTCTTCGATTTTTCTTCTTACGACGACGGGCAATTACAGATTTTTTATGTTACAGTTTTCCTGTCTGCGTGTTTATAGCATCCCGAGAAGCGGATGTCGATAAACGTCGTTGGAATTTTATGGGTCTTATTGCCAGGTTTATTGCCGTACAAATCCTAGCACTAGATGAGAAATGGGGGGCTGACAAAGCGGTTTTTTGTGTTTTTAACAATCTCAATTTATTTGGGTCTACCTTTCTCTATGTCTTACCTCCAGCAAGACATTTTCTGATTCACTTTTCGGTATCGTAGTCGAACCATGCATGAAGGACGATAATCCCTGAACTAATCTACTTGCTTGCTCTCTACATGGAACCAATGAAATAAACATACGCTATGACCCATAAACGATTCTATGGTTATGATTTTTAAAGTCTGTCGAAGTTCGTGAAGTCGTTCTGTTCGATAGTTGGTACTTGCTTTTCTTAATTGTGTTGTATCATCGTGAGCAAGCATTTAACATAGATTTAAATTATTATCATATTGTAATACTTCAAGAAATGAACTTAATTTCATCCTAATTACTTCAAAAAATATTATTTTTAACAAACTGTCATCTGTAGAGGTACAAATTCAGGATGGACCTCTTGTCCCAATAGATATGTGTATTTGCTTCCAGGTCGAAAAATCAAATAATTTTGAACTAATTGTTAGAATTGTCCATGATATTGCTATTAAAATTGGCTTTTCTTGGTCTCTAGGGGAGGGTTTATTTTGGTACCTCACCCTACTTATATCCGTGATTAAGAATTAGCAAAACCCGCACTAGTTCAAGTGACGAGCCATTGTTTATTAATGATGTAAACGGTGGGTTCTCAAAATATCTTTTTGTTAAATGAACGTAACCTTGTAGTGGGCAGCATGAGTATCTAACTTCCTGTAATTTGGTCATTACCAAATATTTCGGTGATAATCCGTGACCCATTTCGTCCTCGGGCTGATTGTACTAAGCATAATGAGAGAATGTATCTGTAACGGCCAAATTTCAGGTTCTTCACTCCCCAGACCAAACGGGGTGAATATCTGTCTACTCTTAATTGAAATGATTTTCCTGGAAAATAGGAGAAACGCAAAATAAAACGTACCACCAAGATCAGAATGGGTCAACAAAAACAGAAGGGGAAGTGAACCAATTGCAGTGAGGTACCAAAACCAAACCAAAACTGCGAAATTGACAAACACACTGCTGCAGTTATAGACGGTAAAACTGATGGGAATGATGGAGTCACTGGCATCTGAGAAAACTCCTACACATTTCAATGTTGTCCAACGGTGAAGAAGAAACTGCCACCCATATTAACTTCGTATAGGAAGCAACCGCTTATTGTAGACATAGTTAAGGCATCAAGAACACTTACAACAAAGAATTGCAGCAATGGCAGTCAATGACCTGTTACTGGTTAAAAAAAAGATCGAGTCAATTGAACTGACTACGGAACCAGGAATATTACCATAAACCGAGACTGCAGTCCTTGGGGAATATAAAATCCCTGCTTCTTAGTTTACTCTTTTCATCATCACCACCTCCCAGCTAGGGGATAATGAAAATACAGGTGCGCACATCGTTTGGACACAATTGACGTAGCATCTATGAGAAATATGCTCAATTGTAGATCTTTCATAATAGCTATTCATCCAGGTTATCGATATGGTACAATAAATAACGTACCTACATGAAATTTTATTTAAAACTTATACTCGCATTTGAGGCTGATATACCTAAGAACTCATTACATATATTTGACTATTGAAAGTCATTTCGCTTGTTTATATAAAAGGGGCAGCTTTTTTGTCTGGATTTTCCATTTCGATTGTACAACAAAAGGGGGAGTTTCTTTTCGCCGAATATACGATCCATTGGCTCGTAAAATCTAAGGTCGGTACACGAAGGTATCAATTTCGCTTATGGTCAAGGTTGTCTCGTCCGTTGCAAATCTTATTGCCCTGGCCGATTCGCCTACGACAGCTGGTGGAGCCGTTTCGTGCAAGATATCACACCATCGCCCCTTCTCCGAGCTAGTTATGGCCAGTAAACCTCAAACATTTCCAGATAAAACTGCCATCACGGCAGACTTCTTTTATAGATTTATTTGATTAAAACGCCTGGTCGGAGCGTGCACCGGCTATTTAAAAAAAGAGACCTATCTTTTAACGGGACAGCTATTTATAATTTCTGAAAGTTGACCTCTCCCACATAAACAAGATGTTTTTTTATTGGTACTAAATTTGTACCTGCATCTAGGGATGCAACGAACAGATGATATATATTATATGTTGAGTAACAAAATTAACAGTTAGAAAAAAATTACATACGTATATGTATGCACATACCCATATACATACATATCAATGTTATTCGGCTACTCGTGTTACAAACTTTGCCAATTGGTTCTACATCCAACCAATCCAGCATAAAGAAAATTTAATGGAACTAAAAAGTCCTAATTAACTAATTAAGAGCTTTTACCCTCCGCCATGAGACATTTTCAACACTACTTTAACAACCTACCTATACCGACTTCTGACACAGTGAAATATCTGGTTTCTCGATAAAAGACTGACATGGAACTCCCACAGTAAACAGAAAAGACAGGAACTTAAAAAAACAATATAAACTTTTTAAACATATACTAGACAAACTATCGAAACTTTCACTAATGAACTGTTAATATACAAGACTACTAGTACAGTATATTACTCCCACCCATCTGAACCATGGGGCTCAACGAAACGCTTCAATTCCAAAATAATTGTCACTGCAGTTAAAAATTCTCTGTCAGTTAACCGATGCTTCTTATGAACTTTAACCTACACACCGAACTCCAAATTTGCTTTTTCAAAGAAGAAATCCTTTGCCGTTATACAAAATTTCCTATTTCTATAAGCGTACCCACTAGCCCACAAATATGCTCTTTACAAAATCCAGCCGAATCAGGGTTTTGTCCAAAAGCAATTGTCCGAGTGTCAATCAGGTCCTATCCTCAAACGGGTGACTATGATCCCTTCCTTTCAGACTTTCACAGCCAACGTTCTTAACGGACGACCCAGCGTACTGACGCTACCAACGTTCGCGTATCCAAATGACTCCATACATGTTTGCATTCTATAAAACTCGGACTTGCTTCACAATTTCATGAATAACCTTCTCCCCCATAAGTATAAACCCATACTAAAATTATAACTGACGATTATCACTTTGGGCGACTGTCCCCCAGGGGTGAATCTTTGGCCCATTTCCTTTTTCCAAGTAATCTCCCCTTATTTTAACAATAATACCATTCATTAATATAATTCAAACATCATTCATAAACAGTCAATACTAGAGATGGGCTCGTTTCTTTATTATGAAGGAAAAGTAATTTCAATTACAAGTCTAGAGACATTAACACGTGAAGAAGTACATGTCCTTCAGTGAACCTAAATAGAACACCATTACTTAATCACCGTCCTTGTAAACCATCTTGGAATTTTCGCAGATAAATGATTAGCTAGGAACAATATAAGACTAAAAGGAAAGAAGAAAAAACATTCAAATGTGTTTTTTTTAAACTGCTAGATTTACGAATGATTCATGCATCCTAGATAATACCTAGGACGATGCAAGCCTCGAGTCATAAGTTTCTGTCAATTTTTTTTCTGAATGTAAGTTATTTGTGGAGGAATCGGAAGGGATTGCTATTATCACCGAGCTGGAATTATCGCCTTGCCTCTGACGATGTTGAACTCTGAAGCAGACGTGGTAAACCTTATCGAAATAATTCTTGCCGAATCATCGTGTAAACACGGTGCCTGGAGCCATACGACACCCTCTTTGTCTCGGCCGTTTCTGTTAGTTCCTTGAGTTGTAAACATGGGTGGAACGAAGGAACATTTAGAAGGACCTCGAAAAACTCGATTCCACTTTCGACCTCATTCGGCTATACAAATGACTTCGACGTCCGTTTGTTTAGTCTGGCATTCCACCCCAAGTGGAATTTGCGCCGTTCGAACTCGAATTATAACGAACTTTTTTTAGTAAAGTGAAATTTGGGCCTCTTAATTTAATAAATTCAAACCCAAAAGTCTCATTTTTAAAAATGTTCTGAGATTTGTTGTTTAGGTCTGTAGGAATGAACTGCCGCATAAAGCAGAGGGTAAGGGGTATAAGCAAGAGAAGCCATCAAACATGGAGAATAGGCAGATCGGTATGATCAGGAAGTTTAAGTTAAGTTTAATTAGGCAAAATATGTATTTAAAAAAACAAACATATCAAGTAAAGCCCAAAGGTTTTTCGTTCATGAACCAACCATCAGTCGGAAGGGACAGAATCGTTCAGTGGCGTTTTTGTGTTATCTGGAAAACAACGTGTTTACCCATAAAAGACCTTAATGTCGACCGCTGTGACGTCTGCTAATTTTCAGACGGGGTAATAAAGGACAAATCCAATAACGTCGCTCAACCCCAACATGCCATTCGCTGGGCCGCAACTTTCCTCTAAATTGGACCAGCACGCCTCCGTCCAGGCCACCCTTCTGAACAGGACAAACATGAACTTCAATTAAACTGTTTTCTAATCAAAATCCCCCAATGTTTCGACCGCATTGGTTCGGCAGAAGGGCAATTTCTCATATCTCAGACTTTCAGTCGAATCTTAACGTTTAAATAATTTTAATCTTGAAGTTTATATGTTTAATGAAAACACAGGGGTCAAATATAATATAGGGTTTTACCAACAGAATAACAATTTAGTTACTATGGCTGTGTATACTTGAAAGTTCACCCAAAAGTGCTGTACTACAGTAATCAAAAATCAATTGGCAATTCTTCGCGGAATGGTAGTAAGGTGTGAAACCAGCTGAATGGCAAAAGGGTTATCTAGGGAGGGAAAGCTAGGGTGGAATTTCAACTTTCTATAAGATAAAAAAAGCCTCAGAATGAACACAACTACCAAAACTCACTCCAAAAAATACATAAACAAAATTAACCATGATGGTTCTATTTTGGTTCAGATACTAGGAAGTCTGAGATTTTTGTTTCTCAAGCACTGCAGCCTTCTGGCTTATTGTACTTTTCTAGTTCCTTAATTCAGTGCAAGTCGATCTTTCTCCTAAGAAGTACTAGGCCTTGACTGTCGTTGCGCCAACTCCTTCCTTGGATTTTGTACCCATTGAGAGGGTGCTTCGCATTTAAGTTTGAGATGGGTGGTTGTTTCTCTCTTCTCATTGTATAACCTACAAATGAGGTCATCATTGCATAGATTTCCGCATATATCAGGTCTACCTCTCTCTGAGTTTAGTCCTCTCTAACCGTAGCAGTGAGTTTAGTTATGATGTGCTGCAGGTCAAGGTACGAGGTTAATCGCTTATCAAAGGTTATCCCTAGGAACCTTAACCTTAATAACCTTGTTTTTTATCAGCAGCATTTCATTATAGAAGCATAGGCTTTATATTTTTATGTTCCTTTTCTTGGTAACTGTAATTATCGTAGTTTTGAGGGGTTCTTTAAGTCCCCGTTGGGAGCACCATTTCTCTTCCGAGTTTAGTGCACTTTGGGTGAGCAAAACATCCCCTTAAGACCTAAACTATAAACCAGCCCACCCGAATAAAAACTTACAAAATATACGGTAGTATTGCAAATATTCCTTGAAATAAACAACACACTGTTCCGAAAAACGGACTAATCTAACTCCAGCTATACCAGATATTTTTACAAAACTTTCAAGAGAAATACTTCCCTTAAATACTTGAAACGATATCGCATGATTGATGAAATACTCATTGTAAAAGACGTCAACAACATAAACGTATACTACCATTGAGAGTCCGTAACTCTTTAGACAAAAAATACAATTTACTGCCGAAAATAACAGTATAAATTTCCGATACCTACCATTCATTTTAACTGACAACAAACTATAATTCGACAAATACGGAACACTCACAAATAGTTCACTAAAATGCATGAAACAGAGACTAAAAACAATACCAATCACAAAAGAGAAATTAAAAAAAAAAATTAAAAAACATTTCATTCAATAACGGCTAAAACACAGCACGATCAACAAAATAATAAACATAACACCCAGACATAAACAAAATGACACCATAAAAACAGGGCTAAACGGATCTACACTCCCATAGGGGAAGAAACCTACAAACAACAATACTCAACAAATTAGAAACTAAAAAATCACTGAAGACCACGACCACTATCGGAAAACAACAAAGATAAAACATTTATAAAACCAACACACTTGAAAAATGTCACATACGCCGTAAAATGTGAATGCGGAAGCAAATACCTCGGGCGGACAGGACAAAAATAAAAGACAGCTATGTATAATCATATAAGATCGTTTAGGAAGAATAAATACATAAATAAGCTTTATCATTCCCTCTACTACATAATTGTTTTATAATTTAAAAACATATGGATGTAACTGCACAATGATTGAAATTATCTTCTTAGTTTCTTCTCTTTTTCTTGGGAGAAATGATTCTTCTTCTGTTTTATCATTTTTACTTTCTTCGTCACCGTCCTCTATGGAGGAGGAAACGAGGATCATTTAAGGGCAAACGCCTCTCCCATGTTTTTCCATGACCCTTCCCATTGCCATTTTGATTTCATAACGGTTCCTATTAAATCTGTTACTTGATACAGAACTTTGCCAAATTTCAGTTCGATAGAGGCGTTCTCATTTCTTATAATATTATTATACGGATTCTAAGGTAAATTTTGTAATTTTCTTAATTAACCTTCAATGCCTAAAATCAAATTATGAAATCGTACTCCCACATTAATGGAAAACAAGGGGGATACCGGCATAAAACAAATTTAACAACTCCCCAGCCCTTCTGGTTTGTTATGTTGTGAAACGACCAGGTTGAGGGAAACAAAGCTTTGCTCAATATTCATGATGGCTAGAAAACAAATGAAACAATTCAAGAAAATATAAACCTCTTTTGTTGTCCCGTTACGGGCCTATTGGAAATAAATTTCCATATAAAAAACAACGTTTCGGTTTATTGTCCATATATTTTACCATGATAAGCGAATTTCAGAACCGGTATGCTGGCTTAATTCAGCATATGCATTTATGCAAAGCGCTCCTTGCGACATTGGCTCGTATCCATGGAAAGCAGACCGCATTTTGAATGCAGAGACACGCAAAGTAAGCCTTGATATTTTATCACCCAAACGATCATATGTATATTCTAATTATGTGAAATATAATGTAAATGTAGAAATGGACAGCTGTAAAACGGCCGGTTTCAACTAATAATACTATAATACAATTGTTATAAATCATAAAGTACTAAAAACTATTTTTTTTTTCAATAAGTTTTCTTGATTAAAACGGATCAATTGAAACCATCTATGAATTTTGCACTAGCTAGTATCTATCATAATACTAAATATACTTAAGGAAACTAATTAGTGTTATATTTTAACTAAGACGATCTAGTAGCTTAAAAAAACTCAAATAGCTTGATTTTCAGTTTTAAACTGTGCTTGCGTAGCTAGCCTCGGTTTTATGCTGGCTTTGAAGGCGTAAAAAGTGCTTATAAGCATACCGATAAATCAAGCCTATTTGCAACCCATTTAGAATTCACATTTACTCCTCTTCAAGACATAAACGATTCCTCACACGCACACCAGATAATGTATAGTTATAACACATCTTCTTCCTCTCCCTTTTAATCCTTCTGAAGTTAAGAAGCACATCACAAATCCCCAAGGGCAAAATCCTCTGGACAAGATCTAATTACCTCCATGATACTTCGAAACCATCAACAAAAGGCCATAGTTTTCTTAACCACAATATATAATGCTATCCTACGAACACTCAATTATCTTCTCGACGACACTAACTCCTCTGTTCTAGGTAACAACGAGTTTTCTTTGGCGGGTTCCTAGATGTAAACATGCTTTTGATATTCTGGCACTTGGGCATGTTTTATAAACTTGGACGCTTCCTATCCACTCCTTATTATCTTATTCTGAAATCCTACCTAACTGACTGCTGCTTCAGAGGGAGATGTAGCAACGAGTTCTCAGAAATCAGATCGATACAAGCCGGTGTCCCACAGGGGATTTTGCCCCCTCCTTTTATTTATACTGCTGGCCTACTTATAAATCGTAATACTATCACTACGATATACCGTAATTTAGTCCTTTAATTCGAATAATATCCAGGTACCTCCAACAACACCTTCAGCTTATCGAAAACGAGTGCAAATAGTGGTGCAAAAGATTGAATGAAGAAAACTACTCAGTGTACGGTTCATATAACATAACAGAACATCTACAACAAAGAGATACCGACTTCCATTCAAATTAAATAATTAGGACTGTACCTAGAAAGCAAACTGACTCGGAATCCTTACACAAGGCTTAAGGAACAACAATTTAACTGCGAAGACTTCTAGGATCGAAATCCGTGTTAACCGTCAACATTAAACTAAACTTATACATGACTTTACTGCGACAACTTAGAAAATACGGAAAGGAATCTGGGGTTCTGCCAAGCGATCCAAAATCCAGCGCATTCAATCCTTCCAATCAAAAATTGTCAAAGCTCCTTACTAAGTCACTAACCTTACTATCCTCATCGACGTCAACATTCCTTTCGTCAACGATCTGATCCTTATCGAGTCTAAAACTTTCAAACCAACCTCTCGATTCATCTTAACAGGGTCTAAGATTTCCTTGTGGTATGTCATGATTTCGAGTAAGACAGAGTACTCATCTTGTCTAACATGGAACAGCCTTTCTAAAAGGGAAAAGCCAATCATGAACAAATCAGAGAAGGTAGATGAACCAAAATATAATTTATAAATAAAATATAAATTATATATAATATAAAATTTAAAAAAAATTTATATTCTAGTGGTGAGAAAAAAATGATTACGGGGAGAAAATGACCACAAATTCTAAATCTTGGTATTTTATAGTGAAATAAAATCGGGGTTAGGAATCTCAATTAAAAATAATTAATAAAAAAGGAAAATTTTCCATGATTCAAAATACACTAAAATATACGGCCCAATTAAAATAAATATAAAAGCAATTAAAGTTCGGGCCCGAACGATTTTAACGTCCGAAGGAATAATTTAAAAGCAATAATCCCCCGGGAAGAAATTAGTTTTTTCTCTCACTCAGTTTCAAGTCGTAATCTTGACAAAGGGAGCTTTGTGGGACGAAGGGAGTCGAGTGCGATCGCATTATAAGATTACATCTGGCGGAGCGGTGAATGCTCGCCTCTAATGCACCTTCCATTAATGTCCAAGAGAGAGAAACAGAGAGATGGAATCAGTCCCATTAGAGGCCTAAGAGATCGCCGCCCTTTTCTGAGCCAGTGGATTAAGGAAAATGTTGCAATAAAAACGAGAGTAGGTGTAGAATCGGCTGACGAATCCCAATGAAGTAATCTACAGTTGTAATGGCGGGAATATTTCGTAAATTAACCCCGACCAATTGATTTTGAACTTTAAGTTAAATTTCAATAATAGGTTTTGAAATTAAAGGTTGACTTCACTGCTTCAAGAGGTACTCATGTTTACATTGGACGCTGAAGAAAATCGACAACTGATAATGATGAATCAAAAGGACGAAGATTTCTCAGAAGATTTGAGAATGCACTGAAGGTATTTTGCATGGCTGGACATCATACACAATCATAGTAAATCATTTTCAACCAAACACAAAGGATATTTGGTCGAAAAAAATTAAACACGTGTCTGTTGTGTTCATTCCAATGGCCCCTAGGATCCGCAGTGGCCGAGTTTTTAGAGTGGTCAACTCATTTTTGCCACGCTAGCTGTTCTGGGTTCGAATCCTCGCCGAGCACATGGTTTTTAATTGACTATGATATGAAAAATGTATTGTAAAGGGGTTTGACACGCAACGAGGGCGTTAAGTCATCCTGTAAGACTGTATTTTACTTTTAATAAATTCCTCAAGTGTGCAAAAATAATATTTTCACATATACAGGCAGATCTAAAGGATCCCCAAGGGACAAACAAGATGAACTCAAAACTTGTCTCAAACTGCCTAAATGCCCTAAAAAATTCGATCTACAAGATAGGATAATGCTTGGCGCCAAGTCATGAGGGATTTTCAGACAACGAGGTTACACTTGTTTAAAATAACACATTTTATGGCATAAACTGCAACACAATAAATAAGAAACTGGAGTCTGTGATATGTAGGATAGCCATTGTTGAGCAATGTAGACTTCGATGCAATAATCCACAATCGGTATCAATAAATGACTGGGAGCTTGGTAACTAAAAAACACAACCAATGCTGGGAGCGTAAATTCTCAGCAATAGGACTACTCGCGAGTAAGGGGTAATCCTACAAAACAGAAAAGATTTTAAAAGTCCGGTAAAGTGCCACCTTAAAAAAATGGGACCATCATCAGATGACCAATGTCGATTAGTCTAAAAGTGACAGATACAACCGAACATATCCCATACAATTGTCCTCCAATAGCTAGGAAAAGGTTATGGTACCTAGGATATTTGTTTTTGAGCTGTACATACCTTGAGTATTACTTGCTTCAAAAAGAACTAAAATCTTCCAGCAAATCTATTGGCAGAATCTGAACGGTTAATAAAAGCAGAAATGGTAAAGGGAGAAATGTGTTTGCCCGCTTAACCACAGGTGTAAAGTAGAGTAAGACACTGTTCATCGGCATTCACCTGGCATGTGGAAGGTGAAAAAGAGCAGTGGCTTGGTTCAACAGAGAATCCCAAGAAAGATCGCTACTGCTTGCCAACCTGGCCAAATGTTTTGATTAGAGAAAGACACTGTTAGTCGGCATGTTCTTACACGAAGAAAGTCAAAAAGAAGAGTACATTGGTCCTTCATGGTGAATCTCATAAAGGATGATCTAGGGTACTCGCCAAAATACAAGTTATTTAGAGGCTACAAAGACAATGATAATCGGCATCTACATGATGTGCAAAGTGGAAAGAAGCAGTAGACTTGTTTTGCATGAGGCAGGTCCCATAAATGATCAGCTTGTCCATGAATAATCATCTCCCTAATTGGCAAGATGTGTGGAGCATAGCAAAACATTGTTAATACGAATCTACGTAAAATTGAGCGATTAAAAAGAACAGTAGTCTTGTACTGCTTGAGCTCTCAAAGGTCTAACTTTTCCTTGGTTCGATGGAAAGTGTGGATCCAGGAAATCCATTGGCAGAATCTGTACAGTATATAAAAGTAGAAGTAAATAATGGCTTAATATGGACTCAGTATGGACGAAAAAAGGGAAAACGAGGTTCCCACAAAGGAATTATATAAGACATCCAACATCGCACGTATCATGAATGTGCTCATCGCAACAAGAGGAGCATTTCTAACAATAATCTGCAAATCCTAGATATATGAGGATGTCCAGCACGCCCATGTATTACACTAAATAGAGGAATCAACATGTTCAATCAACCGGCAGCTTCTCTCTGCTATTAGGTACTATTTACCTTCTGGTTATACATAACGACGTAAGATATTGCAACAGTGTATATTGTAGCCGATGAGATTACGATTTACCCAAATCCTATGTTATTTAATAACAATGTAAATTGATCATTATTTACAGTTTAGGGTTTTCAATCGGCAAAATATACTGTCATAGATAACAAATAAGACAATTTAGAGAAACTCTGCCATTTTGCTCTCCCCGCTATAAATCAAGGGGGACGGTCGGGTATTAGCAGTACATTATCTTCAATAACCCACTTACTGAGTCTCAAGCATAAATTGATAGGGTCCGTATTGAGCGTTGAACGACCCCCATTCTGCGATTCAACGCCTTAAACATGGTCCTCTCTCGATTTTTGTTTTCAAAAGGACGACTTTTTCGGGCGGGTTTCTCATTTGCATTTGATTTGAGAAGTGTAAAAAACAATCTCGTAACATTTTGGGAACGATTCTGCTCGAAATGATTGACTAAATGTAGAAGGGCCGGGTAATGATGTAAACATTTACCCAAGGAGACGACCAATAAACGAGGAGGGGTTGCGTAGTTTACTGGGCCCGAGATGGCAATAGCAAACAAGTCTGTTCTACTCTCAACAAAGTCCCATCGCCTGGCTGTTTTAAACTAAACAAAGGAAAATTTTTTGATTGATAACCAAAACACGAACTAGAGAGAACATTAAAACAGAAAGAAGAAAAAAAACCCAACGTAAATTACAACATAAAATGCCAATTTTTGGCTATTTTATCTTTCTAGACAAGCGATTTGTTGAAAAATATCAACATTATTCATATCTTTATGTAAGATATTGGTTGAAATAAAAAAGCTAGTGTCACGCGCGGGATTCGAACCCAAAACCTTCGGCCAAATACGCCGTTGCTCTACCACTTGCGCTCGCGACACTAACTTTTTCATTTCAACCAATAACTTACATAAAGATTAATTAATTTAAAAAAAGTTACTTGGTCAATCGGACCACGAAATATAATGGATTATTCATATCTTTTGAAAGAGTATTTGCAATATATCTTTTATAATAATTCTTACATTTTTATAGCACAGTTAGAAAAACTAATTTTACAAAAATTCTACCGTAGAAACCTCACAGTATTGCCTTTAATGAAAATACTGAAAATAAAAGAGCCATCAGACAAATTTTCGTTTGGGTATGTCAACCTTTGCAGAAAAACCTTTTTTTAATAACGTTTATTCGATATTCAAAACTTCAAATACTGCATTAAATAAACATTTTCTGGGATATAGATAAGGTCATGTACAAGCGGGATGTATAGGTCGTTATGAGTTTGTTTTGAAACATAAAAATAAGCGTGAATAATTTGATGGAAAATTTTAGACTGAATTTCTCATGATTGCGTCCCGTATTTGGTTGGATAGGGTGTCTGTCCACAATCCATTAAGATGTCATACAAGTTGGTCAAATTGTGTACTGTCTAACAACAATTCTTAATGATTTCAAAGAATGCCAATGGAGTCTCCATTATCCCTACTTTGTGCCGAAATAATCATGGATAATTTAGAAAAAAAAAATTTTTTAAATCAAACAACAAATTTATTAAATCTGTTCATTTTTGGAAACGCTAAGTAGACGATATTTTATGCATATGGTCGGGAACATTAGAGGATCTCAAAGAATTCCTCCAACTAATTAATTTTCTACGCTAATAGACCTAAAGACAAACTTGGCAAAAAGTGGGGTTTACTAACTTAATTGTAATGATTGTGACATTAAATATATAGTACAAAGCGGTAGGGAAATTAAAACAAAAGTCAAAGAACACTTACCTAAATATAACAAATTTGCGGAATTTATGGACCACCTGAAACAAACAAAACACAATTTTAGTTGAAATTTAAATACAACAATGTTACATAGTTTCCACAAAGAGAGGAAACTAGATTGGTTTGAAATTAAAACATGTAAAATGGAACATGGAGATAAATGCATATATTAGATTTTGATTAGATTATCCTATTAAAAATTTATCTTAATAATATTAGGCGTACCAATTAATCAAATTAATTAATTAACTTTTATCATTTAATTTTACTAATATATTATTAATGCATTATTTTAATTATAATTTTTTATTAATTAATAACTAGAAACATACTTAATCACTAATTTATAACTATTTCTTACAGATTTTTTGCTTTTTGCACTTTAAAATTGAGCGGCATTAAAAACGAGCTTCTCGTTCATTGGAACGTCGCGTTGGCGGAGGATAGGCGGGTTCACTCTTACAATTAATGCCGAGAGACGTGGTTGTAAGTACCTTCAACCTGATGATGATCTATAATCTTGAAATCCGGATCATTGAAAACAACTGTGAGAAGGAACTATCTCTTTAAAAAGATTGGTCAATTTGTATACCGTCTGACAACAATTCCCAATGATTTCAATCAATATTTGGTCGGATTTGCTATTATCTGGCCATAATTCTTAATGTTTGGTCCAATATTGGCCACATTTAGTACTGTCTGCAGACAATCTTCATGATTTCATCCAATATTGGTTGGATCGCCTTTTGGGCCTAAGTCAAGATCACATATTTAATTAGATTAGTACTGTCTGTGCACAATCACATATAATTTCATCTAACAATGGTCAAATTGTGTATTGACTGTCAACAATTCTTAATATATCATCATTTCAAAATTGGTCAAAGTGAATACTCTCTGTCGACTATGCTTCATGATTTCATCCAATATCAGTCAAATTGAGTAGAGACTGTCAACAAATTGTTGATTTGGTCCAATATTATTGTCGTTGAGAATTGGAATCCTTGGTGGAGCCCCACACTTCACAGTCGTACGCCCAGAGAGGTTTTATCATCGTCTTGTAAATTAAAAGTTTGCATTCAATGACTAATTTTGATCGTGAGTCAAACAGTCTGTTTATTAATTTATAACGCCGTTTCTTTTCAGTATTGTGTGGGGATTCCAAGACAGTCGTTTATCCAAAAAGTCCAAGATAAAGTACAAGGTCAGTGGTAGGCAATGGGCTTCCAATTATATGTATCGTCTCATCTGGATGCTCTCTCTGGACAGATACTTTTAATAATAATAAAATTATCCTAATAGAATAAAATTCCTTAAGTTTATTTTCATTCTTGACTTTTTGAACCATTTAATTCATTCAGGTGTTGTTGTAAGTATTGAGCTTTAGAAAGGGCATCGAATAACGTTTAAGAATCGCTGTATCGAATGTATGCCTTAAAATGTTAACATGTATAAAAATATCTGTAGTGTATATTAAAATGAGAAATGGGCCGAGTATGTTTCCCCGAGGAACACCCGCTCCAATGCGTACGTAAAGTGAAAATTCAGTTTCCATACGAACTAGGCAAAATAGGAGCGTCAGATATTACCTCAGTAAGTACGATATTGTACACTTGAGGGAAGAGGTTCTTCATTTTTCAAAGCAAGCCAGAGTATCAGAGTCGATCGAATGCCTATTCTAAATCAAGCAATACACCCAAGCAATGCTGTTTCTCTTCAAGGGAAGAGGCGATATTACAGAAAATACAGATATAGAAAAGCCAAAACTATATAAGTGCATTATATTAAATCGCAACTAAATATGAAACTCAACTTTCTCGTTGTATAGATTTATCTTTATTTATTTTTCCTAGTTGAGACGTTTGTCCTAAATGTTAAATTATTCCGTTTATAATTTTAATCTGTACCACAAGGTGATAATTTTATAAATATTACGCATGTTTAACATTTTAGTTTTGTCAGTTCTAATTCCAGAAGTACGTATAAGAAATAATTTCTTTTTTTAGTTATTTTGAAATATTTTTCGTAATTTTTCATCGTTAATTTAATGTTGACATTAATCATCTTGACAGGATGGTATAAGTTGAATAAACATTTTCTTTTTCTCCAAAGCAGACTAAAATGTCAAGGATATCCACATTAACGGTAAATCATATATGGCAATGTTCAATTAATTATTTCTGTATGTTCGACTCAAAAATATGGTCAGTTTGGCGCCTTTGTGGTTGACATGCCACGGAAATTTAATTTTGAAAATTTAAATGTACAAGAAAATCAATCCCAATTGATTTAATAAGGGTTTTATTCTAGAAAATATTCTAATAAATAGGTGACGATTATTTTACCTTTTCGCGTAATTTCATTCTGTAGGACTCGTTTTGTCTTCTCGCCATTATCGGTCAGGGATTTAAGGAGGGTGAAGCAACGACACAAACCAGCCAAACCAAGCGACTACCCGTTTTTTAAAAGTAAATAAGCTTTTTTAGGTTAGAACGACTCTTTCCATCTTGGAATAGGGAAAGGACATATATATCTTGAGCAAGTTATGTCAAATTGGATTAAGTTCCCAGTGTAAGATATAAGAGTATCAATTTTTTTAACCCTTGTCAACAATTATATTGATAATTTTGAACTATTAAGATTAAAAAAACATGGGGATTTTGAATTATTTAAATTTCTTGTATCTGACCCATCCGGGAAGTACGGTGGTAAAATATATAAAACTGAGGGAAGAGAACAAAATAATATATTTTTGTAGTATTTCGATCAAACAGCTTTCCACTCTCTGGTTCGCCATTTTCTGTCGACAAACATCCAGATCAAACACTCCGCGTTATTAAACTTTCTCCCGGATCATAGATGACAAGCACGGAAGCCGATAAACAAACATCAGCCGAAGTTGGTATGAATTAATGGCTTATTGTGTAGCTTAAGTCCATATTATTTTTAAAAAATGCATATTTACTATGGAACGAGATACACCTAAAATTAAAATAATTAGAATGAAGAAAAGAATGGATTACTAACGATCATCAATGATCCACGTATTACGGCCGGAATTGTTGGTTATATGGCTTAATATGGGTATGCTAAACAAATGAGCTGTCGAAAAAAGTACTGAAATTTTAAATTATGCTAAATTATAAATTATTGGAAACAGTGGAATTTGGACCGAAATTAGTGTAATCAAAAGGAGCGAGGTTTGAACTATACGACAGGCTGGCAGGAATTCTATACTATTGGGAGTTCGCGCCAGAATGTATTCTGTATAGAAAGACAATGTCAATCTGTGAGTGTGTATATATATACATATACATATATACATATATGTGACATGGGTGAAGCAGTAGAGAAGCATGGTCCTGAATGAAGTAGATCCAATGAAAGATCATCGCAGGTACTTGCAATCTTACCAGGAATAAAAAATGGCTCTGTTAGTTGGTATCTAGTAAATGGCGTAGGTGAGGTGAAGACGAACGTGATTTGGCCCTGCATAAATGCTGTTCCATTCTATTGTATTTCACATGGCAAGATGTGTTCAGTAAAAAAATAAGTCGTCGTCTACTTAAATAAGAAAGGTAAAAAAAAAAAACTTCACCATGAGGACTATCTCTTGGAGTATCATCGCGCCTGCTTGCGACCTCGGCCAGAGGTGTATAGGGTAGAAGAGATTAGTTACACAAAATTGCAGGTTCAACCTATAGGGAATTCGTAAAAAAAATTTAGTCGACTCCTCCTGTCTGATGGAGATCCAATGAAGGATCATCACGAGTACTTCCCAACTAGCCAAGCTAAGTGGGATATACAAAGTACCTTGTAATCGGCAACTATATGACAATGGCGAAAAAGCGCGTGGTTCTGATTCCACGAAGGATCATTGTATTACAAGGGGTACTTGCAACTTGCCAGTGGACTATGCAAAAGCATTGGTAATCGTCATCTATAAGAAAATGGTAAGATGAAAAAGAGCATGTGGTCTGGTCCTAAATAAGTGTGATAGTCGCGAATATTTGCCTATTCGCCAAAGTGTATGGATTAGAATGTGTGATGTATGGCGCCACATTCTAGAGTAACCAGGCTTTGGCTCAGGAGCAAGTTCCCGTGCGTCCACCGCGTTTGACCTGTTCTCAATCTGGTAAGGACGACCCCGTTAAAAATTTAGTTGTTGTTAAAAATTAGACAGAAATAATAATTTTTCCATCCATGGAGTTAGTGTATTTGATAAAACGGAAATATTTGTATACAGCATATTAAAACCAATCATTAAAGAAGCCCTTCGATTTTGTAATTAGTTTTGATTTAATTCTATCGCCGGGCCCTGTCGGCTACGGATATGCTCCACCCGTGGTTTAAATTACTGTCCGACATGCACAGAGGTGGAATCTAATTTTTGCTATACGTTATTGTACAACTTTCAACGAGTTTAATAAATAGAGCTATGTTACACGGGAGATTGGAAAACTTTTGTAGTTAATGTATTTCGATGTGTATTAAGCCAGAGATAGTTAAAAAAAAATTGTAATTTAGATGAACTGAGTTGTACAAAACATATCGAACTAACAGTTTTTCGCTCCGCCCCCTGCTCGCTTCGCTCGCCAACTCCCGTGCAGCTCAGTTTTTCGGATTACATACATAAGTCAAAGAGTATGTAGAATTTAATTTCTAATAAGGACTTTAAGAATGGCTATCGGGCACAGTAGTATACATTGGTTTTATGTAGAAATGAAAAAATACTTTGTTATCCATGTTCGAATTGTGAATTTGTAAGGGTTTTTATATTGCTCAGCATATGGATTGCGATTCTTAATAGTTGTTAACCTGGCCTTTTGACTTTCTAAGCTCGGTGCATCATTGTTTCTTCATCGTCAAATATGTATATTTGAGCGAAACTGGGAGTGTTTTTAATACTTATAAGACTTGTACTAGCTTTGCCATTAGCTGCACCTTGAATCCGCATCAAATATGGACTCCTTCCTTTTATATCTGCATTATGAGCATTGAATAACGCTGCGAATAGCAAATGGGTTATTATGAATTCGAATATTTTCCCTAAAAGTTGTTTATCTCTTTTTAAATATTTATATAAAAGAATAAAATATTTATATAAAAGATAAAAGGCAGCAATTACTACCCGATCGACAAACTTCAACGAAAGATGCAGCATGCTCCTACACCAAGACAATAATAATACTAATATTGTCGTAATCGTGACAACAATCGTAATATTATCTTTAATCTCTCTCCCATAAATGGTAATGGGCCTCCTCTATTTTTTGCATGTTTCATGCAATTTTTTCTTTTTTCCGTTTGTTTTTCTTCTCTTAGACCTTGAGTGTTATCATTCGAAATTGCATTGAAAACTAACACGTCATAATGACCATGAAAGCCATCCTCCGTATAAAGTAAGCACAAATCAGCCCAGTTTCGCCTGTAATGGTTACATTACTATCCCGAAAAATGTTTGCACGCATTTATCGGGGTTGTAGACTAGTCTGGCGGCGACCAATTCGACGTGGCCACCACGATTACCGTTAACTTTCATTAACTTGAAATATTCAAACTCACATTTAATGAGCTTATCATAAAGTTCTGAGCCTACAGTGAAATTGGAATAATGGCCGACGATTTGGAGCCTAACGCTTTCCATAAAATCTTCCCGTCATGCAAAACGACAATGCAGACAGTTGCAGACGTAAGTTACTTCAATTTTAGTCGGGCATAGCCCTGAGAAAGGCTGATTAAACCACCTTAACTTTTGCCCTAAAAAGGGCTAATCGGTATTTGATTTGGACATGTCAGTCGAACACATAATGAAATACGAATATCTGTACTCTTTGTAAAAACACAGGAAGAGATGGAATATATCTTTCGAAAAACACTTCCGTAACTTCGCGAATTGTAATCCGTTTTTATCGTTTTTTTAAATTTGATCGGTCTTAAATAGCTGTTTCATACTATGTAAAAAAGATACAGTCGATACGGGAAATCTTTCTCAATTTTAATTTAAAAAAAAAAGAAAACAAGTATTAGCAATATTTACAGTACTTCTAAATTAAAACAAGTATTAGCAATATTTACAAATTTTAAATTAGGCTTATTTCGTAGAAAAAACGTTCCTCTTTCCTTTGTATGTCACACTGTCTGTTTACCCGCTGTATCTTTTTCTCTTTCTACACCATTAAAATCGTATAGGTCCTTCTCTCTCTTACCAGAGAGCCAACCAAAACCTTTTTCATATTATAGAGTGATTTTTTTTAAATGTGTCTAAAAGAAAAAGAGCAAAAATTAACGCGATTGCCAGAGATGTCCTTGATAAAATAGCACACGAAATTGCAAATTGTTATATAACAAGATTCATCCTTTTTAACATTTCATCTAATGTTTCCACAGCAACACGGAAAATTCTCGCATTAAAATTCTTACTATTTAGTCTGGGAAAAACCGATAGTTCAAATGTAATTTAAATAAAACCACACCTAATTCCAAATACAATTAAATCACCAGCGGAAGCCTTAATAAAAAAACTGCTTAAATTGAACAAAAATGAAATTAGCATATTAATGTAAAATGAAAAATTTGTTTTTTCGAAATTATCGGCAACCCGGCCTTTCTTATTTACGGAGGATTGTGGCCAGGTTATGTAGAGTCTACAAGACATTGCTAATCGTAATATCAAGATAATGCCGGATAAGTATGGTTAGATATATCATATATCAAATGGTTTCCAGGCATAATTGAAAAGGAAATGCGGAGTGAATGGCAAGAGAAGCCGCTTTAAACAGAACTTCTCGGAATGAGATACCCTTCAGTGCCCTCTGCCGTACCTTTAGCCAGTTCTTCAAGATGGGGGGGTGAATGGGGTGCACATTGAACAATCTCCTTCAAAAAAAGAAATAATTGACTGTCCGTACACCTCTGCCAGAACTCTCCACCAAATGTCCCAAGACCTCATCTAGTAGAGTTTGAGTAAATTCCTCCTATCCGCTTGACGAAATCGTTAGTTATATTGTATGAAGGACCAACAAAGTGGCCAAAGGAGTATAAAATTCAATTTAAACGGACGATATCCGTCAAGGAACAAGGGAGGTAAGAGGTATTCACGCAAAATTTGCTAGTATTAAATATGTCAAAGTCGAGAAGTTTTTTTTAAACAAATTTGGATTTGGAATTAATTGCGTTATTTGCAAGGTTTTGGGTCTGCTTGTCGGTGTAAAATTGTGCTATTTCGTAAACTCTTTTAACGTTAGGTTTTGGCCCCCTTCCTCCTAGTACTTGCTGTCAAAAACACATCAGATTAAGAAAGGTTCCCTCCTTCTTGCTGTGCCCACCCAAATAAAGACTCTCGTGGATTGTCTATTGGCCAAATTAGATTGATGTCTAAAACGAAAGCACTATGGTGGCCAATAATCTCTATAAATATATTACATATCGGTGGAATAAAATTAAACAAATTTTAAAACAAAATAAAAAACCAAATTCCGTGAAAAACATGGATGGACACTTCCAAGAGCTTCGCCGGAAATCTCTAAAACTTGGATTTCTGAATAGAGTATTTTGGATATAAATTCTTGATTGATAAAATTTTTTTCCTAAATTAACATTAACATGAATTCAGACATTTTCAACAAAAATAACAGCTGAACATTGATTGTTTGAAACTAAGAAAACACTGCCAGAATCACCATTCATCAGTGGCAGTGAAATGTGCAAATGAAAATTAGTAGGCGATGAATGCAGCTAAGAAGTTGCAACAATAAAACTACTGTGAAAGTTAGAAAAGCCGGGAAAATTAATTAGCTGGCGTTAATTAAAATGTAATAAACAGTCTATTTCTAGTGCGGATACACGCGCTTGCATTTATTAACTTGTGCTTGCCTCTGCTTTAAGAAATTCTTCAAAGGAATAGGAAATGTTTAATAACAGGCATTTCTTGAAAAGATTCAAGATTGCCTTCCTCCTAAAGTTAACAACGTTGACAATTAAACAATTTATTGGATTTCTGGATTGTAACTATTCTTTTTATCAAAAAACTTAGCGTATTCACGCAACCATTGAATTCTGATAAATGTGTTATTGTGCAGTTTTTCCCCGATTACTTTGTACCAAGGAGACGCAGTGAAATAGTTAATAATAAAATCTTATCTTTCGTTCTTGAAGACCTACTCATCATACTGATATGTATTATCAATTAAGATGAAAACAATATTTGACAACCCCATCGCTTCCAACCCAAGAAATTTGGCTGAGAGGCCATAAAAGATCTTGCGTGATCTGAAGTTGTTGGTTCGTGATAAAGGGTGTTAAATTCAAAGAGCTCAACTCGGCAATGTGCATGATCTTACATCCGAGAAACACCCACTTTTTGCATAGCGTGTATGTCCTGAAAGCAGAATCTAAGCTACCATCAGTATTTCCTCATGCTCACAGTTCAGCCTTTGCTTCGGATTTAAAACTAATTAAATCATTTTTCTCAGTAAAATACTATTATTTAAAATGTTATGGAATGAAAAGTGCCTCTTCAAAGGCTCAGATTGGCGAAAAAATCTCATTTCTATTTCGCGAACTACGAGATTCTTTTCCGATCCTAGTTCGTTCACATGGTACTTATTTTATACAATTTTTTTCGCTTCCGATCTCTCCGAGTGTAAATTGAAGCAGTACTACAAAGTTGTACCGCTAAAACCCCGACCTCTTTGGTAATAAGATCACCACCACCCTCGCCTGTGAGTCAGGCTCAGGCGTAATTTTTGCGCTCTAGTTCATCTTACTTATTCTCCTGACCTTTCTAGATTTTACGCTCCGCGATCTTTTGAATACTTACTGCAGGAGAAAAATGTCATTTATCAAGATTCTTCTTTTTAAAAAAAGTCTCCCGAATGACAAAAAGCTAAGAAAAGGTATACGCAGATAAAATTCAAGCAATTCAATGTTTGATTAATTTTTGAGAATATTATCCCTTAGATTATGCCTTCCAAACCCTAACCTTAACACATTACGCTTCCCTTATCTGTTCTGATAGATTTTAGAAATTTATTTTATCTTGTATTACAACTTTTGTTCATTTCTTCCTCAATTTAACTTGTTTCTTCCTTTCTGATGTAACAACTCCCATTATAAACATTAGCATGTGGTAAGTAATAAGTAAACTAAAATGTAAACTAAGTTCAATAAATAGCAGATCGATTAGTAGACGCCAGATCAACGTATTGTGGGTAGTGAAATTACATAGTTCTGCAATAGCTCACTTGTGTCAAGATGTTTCGACTTTAACACGCCTAGCACAAAATTCAACATTTTAATCTCAACCTTGTAATGAGATTTTCTTCTTAAAAGCCTTAAGGTTACTGCTGTTTATCGACATACTGACTTGCCAAAACAGCGAGAATAGGCGGACCGGGATGATCAGAAATGACAATACAAAGTTTCAACAACAAAGCAAGTTAAATGCCCACACCAGTTATGTTCTAAAACATATTTTTAATGGAAAAAATTCTTTCACTTTCAACAGCATTTTTATTTAATAAAAATGTGACGTTAGATCTTTTTTATTCAATGCAAAATATAGTATTTAATGTCTTTTAACGATGAAAGAAGTAATATTTGTATAAATCTATCATAGATTTTTTAAATGAAATTAAAAAGGTTTTTGAGAAAACAGTAAAATAAAATTGCCTAGAATATGGCACGGAATATCAATAAAATCGACGTTTTAATTGGCGGTATTGGGTAAACTGCATTAATTAAGGGTGGTCATGCCGAGGAATTTTACTATGGGGCTGCTAACTGATTTGCCAGTTTATCAGTTATGTCATACTACTACTATATATGTTAGTATCCAGAACGTTTTAATAGATAAGATCTATTCACGCAAACTGGATCGACGTGCTAAAGACAAGATGTTTTTCGACGCAAGTGTCTATTTCATAAATTTTTTTAAACTTTATGCTTTGCTTACCAAGTTCACAGATAATTAGAAAAAAGAAACAAGGCAAAATGCGAAAGAAAATATCAAAAAGTGATCAAAGCAGGATAAATTTGTGTTTCCTGAAACGTTCTCCATCAAGGAACGATCAAACAGATAACATCACGAGTACTGTGTTAGACGTATTAAAGTCAGGAAGTTTTTTAACGCAAGTTTGCTATTTCATAAATTCTTGTAAATGAAGGCTTTGCTTACTCACCACATCCTACTTGCTTATAGAAGCGTTTGCAGATAATTAGAAAGGAAGACACAAGGCAAACCAAGAGAGAAAGGATCACAAAGGTGATCAATGCAGGATAAGTTCAAAGTTATGACCTAGGGCCCTACATCAAGGAACGTTCAAATAGATTATAGGTATTCACACACGCCGTGCTATACGTGTTAAAGTCAGGAGGCTTTATGACGTGTGTTATTTCGGAAACAAAAGCACACTCGACTAATTTATTCTTTGATTTGTTAATATTAGTTGAACACGTAATAAGAGAGGAAGGATCAACAAATTGGTAAAAGCAGGGTAAGATTTAATTTACTCTAAAAATTTTCCACAGGGCGATATTTAAAAATCCAGCCTGTTCAAGCAAACATGTTCGTAGTGTTAAGTGTGTTAAAGGCGAGAGTCGAAATGAAGGAACGAGTTAAATTGAGAAAGGAAAAAATCCAAAAAGTTGGTCAAAATAGAATAAAATTTGATTTCGACCGATGATTTCCATAGTCAACCAAATCAGCATTCATATTCCAACATGTTAAGTGAGTTAAATTAGATACGTTTATAAGAAAGCATTTGGATTAAAAAGGAAGTAACAAGTCAAATTGAGAAAGAAATGAACAAAACACGTAGTCAACTCAAGATAAATATAAATTTTATCCAACGATTTTCAAGAAATGTTAAAACAGATAAAAGGTATTCATGAAAAGTGCGCTAATCGTGCTAGGGGAGTGAAAGTCGAGATATTTTGTGGCACAAGTGAGCTATTAAAGAACTTTGTTATAACACAATCTACACATCCTTGATCTGGAGGCTAATAATCGGTCTGCTATTTATTGAACTATTTTATTACATTTTGGTTTACTTATTTACCAACCATATTTACCTCATGCTACAAGTTTAAATTGGAAGTTGGCACAAAATAATCGGAAATGAGGAACGAGTTGATTAGGCCAGCATATGCAAGCTATCTACCTATAACTTGGTCGGTACAGGTCATTTTGGTCTGCCTCCACTCGTTGTTTTGGTCTGTCATACGCGTTTCGTCTTCTCGCCATATTTTATTCGATTATTATAGAAGTATGTAAAATGGGTTTAACAAGCTGCCTGAACCTATAGTAAATTGGTTTGGACACAACTCGGCATTGCTTCTACAGAAAATATTGGAAATTCAATATATTCAAGGGTGTTGATAATAGTGTTCTCCCGCTTCCTAGTATTCCCTTATCGTCATGATTATAGGGTTGGGAAGTACTTGGTTCTTAGGTCGAATTTATACAAAGTAAAGAAACAGGAATTTGGCTTAGGGTGTTTGCTGTGTTTAACCGAGGGGAATTTTACGAGAAAGTTAGCTGACCATGCGCTTAACACTGGATGGTGAGAAGGCTTTGGGGGAAAATTCAAAAGTTACAGGTCTTCCACTTCAATGGTATATTGTGCGTCGAAGATATCTTTTTCTTTTCTTACTTTTCATCTATTCATCTATAATCCGTCCCGTCTGAGGGCATGTGAGGTACTTTTCTCTTCAGTCATGTAAGTTGTCCGTTGGGTAGAGTTTGTCTGTTTTCTATCTGAGAATATTTAGGGTATAATTATTTTATGTAAGGAACAACTGATAGTTAGTTTTTATTTAACTCGTTCGTTCTCAAGAGGAGGATGAAATACAGAATTTAGAATTTTTGACTATTGAAAATGACGTAAACATGTGAAATAACTGAGCCGAAGGACAGGTTTTATACTGATATTTAATGAAATTTAGAAGACGACACTAATTTGCAAAAATTTCCCCTGTCAACCGGGTGAAACTCGCGTCGTTATGGCCACTATGAGATATGAAAACGTGACAGTTGTGATTATCTTAAAATTAACTTTTTTAAATATGGACATGGGTTGGATTTGTAAAAAAAACATCAGTAACGAAGAAAGCATGTTGTGTGAATCGACATCATGAATCACTGGCATCCATTCGCCTCTGGGAACAATAATTGGGGCACATCGAGTGTCACGAGAGACAATGAGTTGTGAAGCCACCCACGCTCGGCTTTACTTGATAAAGCTCCGGCTTTGTATCTAATCTAAATATGTATGCGGACGCTTATAAGAGTTTTATCAGATAAACACTAAAAATGGGCTGCCGTAACGCAATGGAGGCCAAGTTTTATAAGCCATCTCGACTTGTTACGAAAAAATGAAGAATGAATATAAGAACGTTTGTACACGTTGAAACTAACGTGTGTTTTTGTTGACAGAATATCAAAAATAACTTAATGTAACCTACATTTTCGATGGGAGACTCGCTGAAAAGTTTATTTGGAACCTTAAGCATTATGTTTCAAGCCATATAAGTGTAACAGGAATCCTGATAAGTGTCAAATCGCTTTAACTGAGATCCTGTAAGTATTATATTCATTTTTTAACATCACACTAAGCTTAACAAGCTTTCAATAAAATAATCGTAATATTTTAATTTTACAATTTCTTAATTTATATTAAAATATTTTTGTAAGATAATCGATGGAAGATTGTCTATGAGATGATTAAAAATATTAAGTGTCGCCACTTTATTTTTGGCTCTCATTGTATTTATTTTGTAGCTTACTGGCCCC
Organism: Cimex lectularius; assembly: GCF_000648675.2. Lineage (NCBI taxonomy): Eukaryota > Metazoa > Arthropoda > Insecta > Hemiptera > Cimicidae > Cimex > Cimex lectularius. The sequence continues at coordinate 1,096,700 of NW_019392897.1, read as the reverse complement.
TAATCTTGGGGTACTTTCAGTAAAAATTATTGTGGCACAGAGTCCCATGGGGCTTTAGCCAAGAAACAATTACTAACCCTTAAAAACATACTATAATCCTATTATGTATATNAGAATCGGACCATGGACAATATGAACTTTTTTGTTCATTTTAGGGTGAAGAATCTACTGGAGAAGTTTGTAGCACGAGTAGCAATTCACCCTGTATATATAACATCTATATCCTATCTTACAATTTAGCGTTGTCGTGTTGAAATTTTCGGTAATCTATAATAAAAGAATGCCAAAAAAAAGGTTGGTAATTTTATGTGTTTGATAATCGGATTCAGAAAAGTGAGTTTTCCCGTTCCTGCCCTTGACAGGAATGACATGCGATTCCGCAATATCCGGCAACTTTTATTATTATGGATTCTATACTTGCTTCTTGATTCAACAAAAAAATAAATATAACGATGAAGATTTATCTTAATATTTGTCTTCCGAATTAATACCTGGTATGGAATCGATTTGTTTAACTACATTGATTGTTTAGTAGGCGTATTATTTATATATAAAGTATAAGTTGTGCACTATATACGTATTACCCATGTCCATATACATATTGTATATATACCATTTATATTGCATGCATTTCTGAAAATTCCAACAGCATCATAACATCCCAATTCTGTTTTAAAACCCGAATCTTATTCATATAACCTCAAACTTAAGAACACTATGAGCATATCAAAGACTGTTGGAAAAAGTGAAGGACAAGACTGAATGAAGAAAAATGTACCCAGTGTAGAAATGTGTGGTGTATCGTGATATGCGGTCTGGTGTGACGGTAGGTTTTGAAAATCATTTTCTTTATCGTGCCAACGTTTCGATCTTTATTGAGATCATCTTCAGGGCTCAAAATGTTTGTTTTCCATGTAGATGAGTCGTGTTTAGAGTGCCCGAAGAAGATCTCAATAAAGATCGAAAAGTTGGCACGATAAAGAAAATGGTTTTCTAAAACCTAGGTCACACCAGACCGCATCTCACGATCTCCAAATAATCAATGTACCCAGTGTTCATTTACATTGAAAAAACCGTCTCCAATCTACATCAAGAACAAGAGACTACAGACTTCCAGCCAAGTCAGACACGTAGGGGAAACTGACAGGTAACCTCCTCACAAAACTTAAGATACAACAATTAATTAAGGTTTTTAGTTGAGATAAAAAAGTCAATGGCACGAGCGGGATTCGAACCCACGATCTTCGGCTAGATACGCCGCTGCTCTACCACTTGAGCTATCGACACCTCGATCCACTCGGACACCAACTTCCCATCTCAAATTCTCAACCCTACCTTTTGAATTTTCCCTCTTTTTTGCCATTTTTCAAAATTCAAAAGGTGGGGTTGAGATGGGAAGTTGGTGTCCGAGTGGCTCGAGGTCACGATGGCTCAAGGGGTAGAGCAGCGGCGTATCTAGCCGAAGATCGTGGGTTCAAATCTCGCTCGTGCCATTGACTTTTTTATCTCAACTAAAAACCTTAATTAATTGTAATATATTAATTAGTCAAGTGGACCACGAAATTAGTGAATTTAAGATCCGACTTCGAATTCTATTAGTAACGAAATCAGTTTTGGCCCATCAAAACTCAACTGCAAAAGACATTGCTGTGACTATTTTGGACTACGGAATGGACATGGGCTCCAGACCTCGATGGTTATTAACCATACCTTAGAAAGTGCACTTTTTCTTAGAAAATTAACCAATTAGAAGCACTACTCTTGGTCGGGCTACTGCCTCTCATTCCCGAAGAATATTTGTCGTTCATTTTTTTATGTATCAATCCTGAGTCCATAGTTGGATTGCATGGGAAATAGTATGGACCAATCTAAGGGTAGTAGAGTATAATTTGGTCCCTTTGTCTTACACCTACATCCATGTTTGATGCATCACTACACCTTAGTAAGGCGTATTTCCGAAACTTGAGGTTGCCTTTCATCCAAAGATATTTGTTATCTATGGATACTTGTCAAAGTAGACTGTTCCTCTTATTTTATTAAGTATATATCTAACTTTGCCTTCTCCTTAGGTCTGGGTTTATTTCCTTGTATCTCAGTAGTCTGTTGGTATTTACAAAAGCCTCCATTTATACACAAATGTTTAAGAGTAGAAGTTCGTCTTTAGTGCATTTATAGCTGCGTCCGAAAAAATGGAAATCCTTGCACCTTTCATATTTTTCTTTATCAACTTCTATGCACAGGGTTGCGTTCATGAACCACTTGTATGATTGTCGGGACCAGTCCAAGGGGTTTTGTGAGGGTATTATACCTTTTTATCCCTACAGCTACTTCTTTTATCCATCTATCTCTATTACCTTTGGAAGGATCTATCAAAGTTAAGCTATCCTATCATTTTGTCAGGTTTATTTTAATCTTTCCAGAATTTTGTGATTCTTCTCCTTAGATCTCATTTGATTTCCTTGTTTTCTGTTCGCTTCCTCTGGGCTTTGTTTTCTGACGCCTAAGGGGGCCGGTAGACGCAGTAAAAATTTACATGGCACTCGTCAATGGAAGGTCGAGGGCGGGATTGGAGTTCAGAGACCCCTAATTTGGCCCCAACCTTTAAAAATCGAAGGAAGAACACTGGCACACTGGGGGCTCAATTCACATACGTGTTGCTAGCTACCAAAAAGAAGTATAATAAGCTGAATAGAGCTGCAGTGCTCAGAAGAAACTCCCTCGTTCCTAGTATCCTCCACAATTTAAAAAAAACTACCTCTTTTAGCCCTATACTTAGATCACTTACATTCTGTGAGTGAAACTTATTCAGGTGATAATTGCACTGTCTAAAAGAAAACAATTTTCTAAAAACGTCTGCATATTTTGAAATATTTGACTTTAAACTGTTAACTTATGTTTACAATTTAGTAATTACTGTCCCACTCATTCTCGTTATATGTAAGATTTTATACGAGAGGAATATTTTTATTTATATTTTTATATTTTTTTACGAGGGTTCGCAACAGCAGAGGTCGTATAAGCCCTCTGAGTGCCGGTGTTATTGAAAAAAAGCCCATTTGTAAGTATGTATGCAGGGCCGCTGGATTCGAACCCGGGACCTTTACCTAACAGTTATGAACGCCGAGTCAAGGCATAAACCGTTGCGGCCACCGACGCCCAGAATATTTTTATTATTTTTTTGGTAATAACATTGTGATTGATTATTGATTAATCCTGATAAATTATTATTTTAATCAAACTAACAAAACAGGAGGAAGGTAATAAAACACAATAAACCACTTACTTACTAACAATATCGAAACACCGACGCTAGTGTTGTTTTACAAAAATCAACCAAAACTGATAATAATAGCAAAGGAGGCTTCGCTGGACTGACTATAGATTTGTTAACCAAAAATATCTATTTTTCCAAAATAACGTTTTTTATTTGATAAATATTTTTTATATGAAAATGACTTTTCCATACAACCAATTTTACATTGTTTTCTTGTTCATACTCAGCCAATTAGCCTCTCAGGTATTTTATTTTTTCATTACTATTAAACAATTTATTAATACCAAATCATTTAAATCTTGTAATTAATCTCACGTTCTTGGCCGACCGTATCAATCAGTTTTCGTCGTGGGAGAATACTGTAAACAATTTGTCTAGAAATCGGGATTAAACGTTCGTTTCTTATAATAGAAACGTATTTTCCTCGGGATGAAAAGGGATTTCAAAAAAGGGATTGGCCTCGGTATAATTGACCCGTAAAATTAAAGCCAAATCCCTCGGCGTAATCCGGAGGTTTACTCTCCTTTTTCCACAGTAGTCAGCACTTGTTGACGTTTATACAACTCTGTTCGTTAAATTGAAAGTTTGACGCCAAACCAACATGCTTCATACGATGAAGGATAGTTTGAAAAATCCGAAAGAATCTTCTGTTAGCTTAGCGGAATTAGCTATTGTTCATTTTATAAATAATAACATTGTTATTGACTTATTCTATAATTTTAATCCGTATGTTTCATGAACTTTGTAAAGAGTTATACAATTTTTATAAAATTTGTTCAAGACTTTACGCAAAACCATTTATAAAGTGTTTTCACTTCATCCAAACTTCTTGAATTTTCCAAAACATTATAAAACAAAGCTAAAATTTTCGTCTTGCAAAAGATTGAAAGAAAGATGCAAAGCGCTACCTCTAACGTTCTTTAAACAGCTTTTCCCAGCTGGAATAAAATATTTTAACACTCCGCCTCTGCTTTATCACTACCATCAAGCAATATTATTGTCTGGAGGACTGGGAAGCATAAATTACTCCGGCCGTGTATACAGCCGAGATAACGTATAAAGCCGTTCGTAATTTATTACTCCGGCAGCCTTGACTCTCCTGGCAGAACCGCGTCTTGCTTCGACGTTTCGGACAAGGACCATTCCCACAACCTAAGGTAAATAAACTAAATTGTTTAAAATAAACCATCGAGGGGATTATTATATAGGGACGGGTCGATTCTCTTGGGAAAATCTACCGACCAAGGCGAGTGCTACAGTTACACCACCATCAATCATCTTGATTAGAGAAAAGTGGAAAATGTAATGCGACAACCCACTCCGCACTGTCAAAATGTATTAGACAAGTAATTCAAGTCGAAGTCTTAAGATGTCGAACAAAATTCCAGCTTCCAGCTTCGAAGAAAAGTGTTAAATTTGTGATTTATAGCAAATATATTGATAATCAGCAACATAACAGTAAGGTCAAGAGTACACTGTTTAAAAAGAACTTTTCATTTGAATAATTTATTAATTTCATCAAAGAACATTCGTAGACTAAGATGGTTGGGAAGGATTATTTAGAAAAAATTATGAATTAAAGGATTGTGATTAATTGTCTAATTTGGAGCTCATTTCATATATCCAGGTAGGCCTATGTCTGTGAAATTTTGAGTATGTTTTTATTATTTGATTTGTACCCTATCCATAATAGTACACATCACATATATGAAAACAAAATGTTTTTTCACACTGTCACAGCACTAACCTAATGCCAGCACTTCTCCAGGAAGATACATGCCACAAGAAACCAGCCAGCGATGGCACTCAGTGTGCGGGATTTAGGACAAGATGGTCTCGAGCCCAACGGTTAGGTGCTCGAGCAGTAGGGTTAGGATGGATCGAGGGATTGGCGTAAAACTTTCAGGATCGGGAACGGATCAGTTCGCTGTCGAAAGGAACGTTGAGGTCTTGTGGATAGTGAGATTAGTAATGTAGTAAGGAGCATTTGTTTTTCGGACTACTGATTGCAAGGGTTGAATGCGCTGGATGTTGGATGGCTTGGTAAGGTAAGTGAACATGGTACGCAAAGTCCTGAATAAGGATGTTGAATGGCTTGGCAGAACCACACAGTTCTAGGCTACTATCGCGTTGGCATGAAGGTGTTTTTTTCCCTATGAGCCTTTGGCAGAGGTATACATACCTAGGTATTGACATATTTAGGTTATGTAATATGGAGGAAGAAACTGATGTGACGCAACTGCTCAATGGACATTTAGCCTAAGGCACCAAGAAGACCAGGGAAAAGGAATTACAACAATGACAGTCAATTGTTCTAATACTTGTTTGAAGAAGGATCGAGTGAATTGAATTGAACCTAGATCAGTCAGATGGCTGCAGTCTGGGAATACAAACTCCGCTTCCTAATATTCCCTTATCATCATCATATCATTAGGTAATGATAGCGTCTATGGCGCGATACGCCTAGTGAACACTCGAATGATTACTTCCGGAGCTCGGGAATGTTATGTATTCCCGTTGTTTTTTCAACTTGGAGCCTAATTAAAAGGAGCTTTTCTAGGATTTTCTAAATAATGGCAAGTAGACGATTAGTCTATAGGAGTTAGGGATATAAGTAGGTTTGCAGGATTTATAAATCATCCTTACCGACGAAAAGTTCTGTGGTGTGCAGCACTGCTTTATGGAGAGTTTGATAAAAACTGTTGGGGTTTTACAATTTTAAGTATAAAATGTTTACTAAACTACCAAATATATATGATTTTATTCTAGATATAATAATCTGGACTTAATTTTCCTTTATTTTACAACTAAATGGGTCGTCAAAACTTTCTGTTCGTTAATGAAAATAAACTATGACAATGAAAAAAGATATCCTATTATTTCAGCGAGCATATATAAATTTTTTAACGAATTGCCTTCAAGCTGATTCAATCCTTTTTACTCTGTAAATCTTATTTAAGTGACCCATTTATTTGGCGGTTATTTCAGCTTGGCTTATGCAATGCAAGTCGTAAAAAAGAAAACGAGCAATTGTACTCATGAAAACATAAAACCTTTGGATTCGTAATGGATATTTTGAGCTGAGATTATTTACTTTTTCATCACAATCCTTTGTACAAAATTTATCATTTTCTTTTCTCCAGCCAAATGATTCCGGTTACGAAAAACAATTTTAAACGAGAATTCTTTCCTAACAATGAAGTGAAAGTTCAATTATTCTTGGATTGTTTATCCATTTTATATTATTTGTATTGTAGGTTGTGGAACAATATACTGCAGCATGGAATTCTCTTTACTAACATAACGTTTTCGACATCATGACATGAGTCCTCTCAGTGTTAATTACATTTGTATGTCCTATAAAAATCTTTTTGTTTATATTGTTTTCTAGTATTAAAATGTAATATATTAATAAAATTAACTCTACATATTAGCGGACTTCCCAAAAATGCTGACCTTTTATTCATTTATCTATGTAAGGTATAATTATTATCAATTACGACCTCATTTCTTTTTGAATACATTTTTACATTTTCTGTGTTTTGTAATATTACTATATTGTGCATACATTTTTTCCATATCTTTTTGCAAATCTACATTATTTCTATATATATATTTAAATATACGTTTTCTAACCAAACTAATTTGCTCTCATTTTATCTTATAAAATACAAAATATAACTATCCCCCCCCAAAAAAAAAAGTTAGAAAAAATAATTGCAAAACAAAAATTGAATTATTATAGTAACGAAATGACATTATGGACAAAAAATGTATTATGGTATGATTTATGTACGAGGTATTACAGAAAAAATATTATCATTCCTTAAAAAAGAACAAGCAATTTATAATAATTTAATGATATATCAGTATATGAAATATAAAATATGGAATTGCTTACCACCTTAACATAAAATTATAGATAAATGGAATAATTCTAATATTGCATATGTGCTCACATGTAAGAGGAAAAAGAAATATATAGGAAAAATAGTTCAATTGCTAGAAAATAGATTACACCAACATCATAATAACATAAAAAAGAATAATAATGACAAAGTTCTATCTCCAAATAATATAATAATAATGTAAATTTGCAAAAAGTTTTAAAAAACTTTGTACATAAAATAGTAATATTATAGACATATATAAAAAAGAAAATTTACAAATATAATCAAAAAGTGATTATGTCATAACCGATAAGAAAGATACCTTAGAGACATAAACGAATAAAAGGTTACGCATTGTTGGGAAGTCCACTGGTATGAACGGTTAATTTTACTAATATAATACATTTTAATATTAGAAAACAATGTAAACAAAAAGATTTTTAAAGCATAAGTACATAAATGTAATTATCACTGAAGAGGCCTCATGTCGAAAATTCCATGCCGTAGTTACTGTTCAACAACCAACAGTACAAGAGATAGAATTCTAGAGAAAAAGGTTTAAATGTTATTTAAAAAAATATATTTAAGTTTTTAACAGGGCGTATTAAATAAATAATTTTATACACATTACCAACAATCCATATATTTTTAGCAGTCATAATTGACCGTATAAATTTTTCCAATTAATTATACTTTTTATCTATGGTCTTGGTCGAGATGAAAAACTTAGTGTCACGAGCGGGATTCGTACCCACGACCTCCGGATCAGTACTGTTGTCTACTGCTATTGAGCCGATCGCCTTGGAATCGAATCCCGCTCGTGACATTAACTTTTTCATCTCAACCAAGAGCCAAGACCTTGGATAAAAAGTATAAATAATTGAAACTATCAACAACAGTGGCAATAAATCTTAACTCGAATTATAACAAATTAATTATTTTAATAATTACTTGTTCAGTAAGCCTGCAAAAATTAAGAAAATCTTTTGAATAATAAATCTATTAACATAATATTTATAACTTGCTAATAGGTAAATTCATTTATTTTTATATATACCAATCAAAACTTAGAACTACCACATATTGGGCATATTTATATTTTTAATGTAGGCAAAAATGAACCTAATTGCTTGCACATTTTAGCATATTATAACTTATAATCATTCAAAATATTTCAAATTATTCGGCAGTATGGTATTGTTTTATTGCTTCATAACAAATTTTAAATTTATGGGAATTAGTTGCAGGTTTCTAAACAATGGAAGAATATGAGTGCTAGAAAAAATCACATTTTGTAATACAATAGTTACAATAAAAATTAATAAGAATAAATTTGAATGTTAATTATATTTCCTTTATTATCAACCATTGCGCAATTTGAGCGTTTACATAATCACACCTAAAACGAGTTTGAAGATTTAGCATTCACGTACTTTAAAATGTGAAAAAACGGAGTGTTCAGAAGATACAAGTTTTCTCATTAATGTGCACTGTCTCGCTCCGGGTGAAGAAAAAAGCTCGTAGAAAACAAGTTTAATCTTGCCCCCCCCCCCGATGGGTTGGGAGAGAGAGAGAGAGTGAGAGAGAGGACAAAACGAGAGGGATGCATGTGAAGTCTGCAAACAATTGAAATCGAAGTTGTTTTGCTTCGGTGAGTACCACCCTCTTGCAGCACATGGCGTTTCCCTCTGGAGATTTACTGCCGAGCGCCAGGACAAGTGTTTGAGGAAATTTCTTCTGGAGGGGCTTCCTTTCACGTGAAGTTTATATATATTGGGTTGTCCGGAAAATAATGCAGGATTTTGGTATTAAACAAAAAAAAAGAAACTAGTTACTTTAAAGCAATGTTCTTTAATCAAAATAATTTCNTACAAATGAGTAATCCTGTAAACGTAAACAGAATATTTTATATAGATTTTTTTTAATGAAAACTTAAAATCCTGCATTATTTTCCGGACAACCCAATAGTTAAAAATTGTGCATTTTTGATGGAAGGTATAGTTATGAACAGTTCGCCCAATAAATTTTCTATACAACAATTTTTCTCAAGATTAGCGAAAGGGCATCCATAGCAGTTTACAGTATTGATTAGTTCAGGTTGTAACTAGATTTTTTTTTTTGAAATATTGAAAATATACTTTTTTTAAAACTATTTTATTCAAAAATTTCTTTATGGGGTCTGCGGGTGGAATAGTTGGTGCTTCTGCCTAGAGTGGTCAGTCACATTTGGGATTGTAGCTATTTCAATTCATTTTTTTAACATGGATAAAATTTGGAGCTGGAACACAATTTTTTGCGAGATCATTTTCGCGTTACCAGGCAGAGTGCTAGGATTTGGTTTTGGATAATAAAATTGGTATTGACGATATGAGTAGATCATCTCAATAGTTGAAAATGATGGTTCTACTCACAAACTGGTTTTTCAAAGTGATCCGGATTACGTGGATTGTTGATAACCATTTATTGCGAAAATGATTAGGTTATTAGAGTTATAGGCAAGTTAAATTAGGTAGGGTTTGTGGTAGGATTTAATTTAAGTTAGGTTGGGAAAGGTTAGATAAGGCTGGTATTGCGATTAGACTTATTAGGCTATAGTAGGATTACGATTAGAGTTCAGTTGGATTGGGTTGGGTTAGATGCTAAATGACTCAAAGCGAAGGGACGGGTAAGGCTAGCATACGAATGGTTGGTAGAGAGAAACTTGGGATGGGGGTTCAGGGTTATGTGAGAAATGAATCTGAGTGAAGGGATGGGATAAGTTAGCGGGATGAACCTATTGCTTGATAGATCCTATCATCCTGGTCTATCTATCTTCACTGGTTTTTGCTAATTCAGACGGCATTTTGCCCTGTTCAGCGTTTGGGTGACATTTGGGGTATCTGCAAACATCACCCACCCACCAAAGGTGGCGAAATGCCGAAAGGCGTCTGAATTAACAAACATCAGCGAGGATAGTTATATAAGATTGGTAACTATCAAGTAGTACGAATAGTTATTGCTATTATTATTAAGTAACGATTAGGGTTATGGTTCGATAGTATGTATTAATGTGCGGGTTAGATTTAAGTTGGGTTGGGTTGAATTAGGTTAGGTATGGTTACATTAGATAGGGCAAGAATTAAGATTGGGGAGATAGGGACCTTTAGAATTAGAGTTATGTTGATATGGGTTAGGTTAGTTTAAGAATAGTTAGGTGAGATAGGTAAAAGGAAGGTTAGGAAATGCTTATCGTTAGGTAGAATAAGTGTTAGGATTAGAGTTAAACTGAATGTTTAGCGTAGGTCAGATTGGGGTTAAGTACGGTTAGGTTTTGTTCAGTATGTTTAAGTTTTTCATTGAAAGGGTGGCCAGTCAGAACCACACTCATAAGAGCGAATGCAGGTGTCATCTGCACATATTAACCTACCTGAGCCTACATATAATTTTATGTTTTAGTTAAAGTACATATATTTATACAGAAATGAGCTGCTTGTCCGACCCAACCACTTCCGCGAACCGGAACGGTAATAAAGAGAACTAAGAACTTCCGCAAAAGTCCAAAAGCGGCACAATACGAAAGAACTGTTTGTGACGTATTAGGAATTTAGGATTACGATTAGATTTAGATTAGGAATAAGGGTTATGTTCAATGTTTTTCCATGAAGCAGAGAAAATATGCGAGAGCGAAGCTTTTAATAACTCATGAAAAATCATCATATTCCATTCTAACTACAGCTATGGTAGTTTGCTATCTCTATTCATTGTCTGGGTATAAGAGGCTCAGACACTGACACAAATCCTCCACAGAAGTGCGGAAATGCTACAAAAGCTTTACTGTTTAATATAAATGTGATCTGTCCATGATTTCGCTAAATTTCTCTGTTTGCATCTTTCTTATTCAAACTACGGATTGCCATTTGTAGTTTCGTTGTTGATTGTGGACGGCTGCTTATTAGTCATTAAAGCCGTCTTTGGTGGATATCTCGAATTTCTTGAAGAAGTTAGAGGAGGCGTACTATCGTTCTAAAATTATAGTTCTATCAAGAACAAAATCAGTAAAATTTTTAAAGGTTGGAAATTATTGATGAACTTTCTGTGCTTCAAACAAATTTTTTCTATTAATTTCAAAGGTGGGCTGCAGAGAAAGGAACGTACATAAATAGTGAAGCTTTTCGGAGAAGGTTTTTCAGATCAAGATGAAAACAATGAGAAAAAGTTCGGTCCCTCTCGGAAATCCCCAGAAAATATGTTGGTGTTAATTATGAGAAGTTTCAGTTTATTATTAGACATCGAAGTGGATTGAACTTTGAGAAAGTTGAGCTGAGACAGCATTGACAAAAAAAAAAAAAAAAAAAAAACATTTCACTAAAAGAAGTGCCACTGGCGGTTGTGTCAATTCGTTTTTTTTCCGACAGACCCTTCAGTCAGAATTTCATCATGGATTCGATAGAAAGACGAATCCTCTTCAAACTTGTCCAACCTAGTAAAAAAAAGTTGAAAATTGTCAGGATTTAATTCCTTTGCAATGTCCTATACATCTTGCATGCTAGCAAAATAATTCAGCATCCTTCGTACAGCTGCATTTAATATTGCTAATAACTTTTTCACTATCTATCAGCCCTCAGCCCGCTTTATAAAACTTAAATTGTCAAGTCGATTGAAGAAAAAATTTATTAACGTGATGTAACTGTGAAAAAAAAGAGAGACCAAATTATGCACACTTCGTTAGAATCTAATTACGTATTACGTTAACTAAATAACAAGTTGTTAATTCTTCATCGTTGTAACTTATTGTAAAAAACGAGACGAAAAGATCAGGTCTTCAGGTTCATTTGAAGGTTGATTTAGTTTTATTTATTGTTGGCATAATTAGTATTTACTAATTATGCCAACAATAAATAAAACTAAATCCTTGACCATTAAATATATGTAGCGGACTGTGTAAATATTAAATTTAAAAGAATGGGGAGAATTATTAGGGGTGGAAAAGGGGGTTAAAGTATCAACTGAAAAAAGGTTCTCACCTTTCGCCGATTCACAAGCAGAAATTGTTCTATCTTTCGGGTTCCAGAGTGGCACTCGCATGGGCGTCGGCAAAACGGAGGTTGAACCAAGTAAGAAGAAGCGAAAAGAGGAAAACAAAAAGGAACAGTCAGAAAATTGCAAGAGGGGAACCGGGCGAAAACGGTTCTACGAGCCGGGCGGTCATGCTGTTTTTACACACTGATACCAACAGGTGTGCGAGCGTTCGGTTTCGATTAACAGAATTCTAACAGGGGGCGCGCGGGCAAACTCTTTTTCTTTTGGAAGGGCGCTCTCGAACTTAACAGCGCGACCACACAATCTCGACTTTGTCTTTCTCTCTCTCCCCCTCCGCACCACACCCTCACAGACACACACTCACTCTCTCTCGCTCTCTCTCCCTCTCTCTCTCTCACTCTTTCTCTCTCTCGCTCTCTCTCTCTCTCACTCGCTCTCTCTCTCACCCTCCCTCCCTCTCTCTCCCTCCCTCCCTCTCTCCCTCCCTCTATCCCTCCCACCCTCCATCCCTCCCTCCCTCGGCGGGCAAACGCTGTTTCTTTGGGAAGGGTGCCTCCAAGTTACCAGCGCGACCTAACACTCCCTGTCCGTCTATATATTTTTTACTCTCTCTGTAGCGGACTTTGTTATTAAATTAACAATAATGGGGATAATTATAAACGGTGAAAAAAGAGCTTAACGAATCAACGGAAATAAGGTTAACTCACCGTTCGGCGATTCACCACAAGTAGAGATTTTTCTATGTTTCGGGTTCCAGGGTGGCACTCGCGTGGTTGTCGGCATAACGTAGGGTGAACCGGTAAACAGGAAAAGGCGAAAAGAGTAAAACAAAAGGAAAAGTCATAAAATTACAAGCGGGGCACCGGGCGAAAATGGTTCGAACAGCTGGGCGGCCAAGATGTTTTTACACACTGATACCACCAGGTGAGCGAGCGGTCAGCTTCGATAACAGATTTCAAACAGGGGGCGCGCGGGCAAACGCTGTTTCTTTGGGAAGGGTGCCTCCAAGTTACCAGCGCGACCTAACACTCCCTGTCTGTCTATATATTTTTTACTCTCTCTCTCTCTCTCTCTCTCTCTCTCTCTCTCTCTCTCTCTCTAGCGGACTTTGTAAATATTAAATTAACAATAATAGCAACAATTACAAACGGTGAAGAAAAGAGCTGAAAGAATTAACGGAAATAAGGTTAACTCACCGTTTGGCGATTCACCACAAGTAGAGATTCTTCTATGTTTCGGGTTCCAGGGTAGCAGTAGCGTTGTTGTCGACATAACGGAGGGTGAATCGGGTAGACGGAAAGTGGCGAAAAGGGGAAAACAGAAGGAAAAGTACAAGCGGGGCACCGGGAGAAAACAGTACGACTAACCGGGCGGCCATGATGTTTTTACACACTGATACCAACAGGTGAGCGGTCGGCTTCGTTTAAACGAATTCAAATAGAGGGCGCGCAGGCATACCCTTTTTCTTTTGGAAGGGCGCCCTCGAAATTAATAGCCTGACCGAACCATCTTCTCTCTACTTTCTCTCTCTCTCTCTCTCTCTCATTCTCTCTCTCTCTCTCTCTCTCTCTCTCTCTCCCTCTCACTCTCTCTCTGTGTCCAGAGGTATAACCATTACCTGGGGATTATTTGCCAGTTTTTGGTGCTTAATCTCTGGTCAATGCTTAGGCCTTATGTTAGTATGTTGCCTATATATTGTCTCTAAGTGAGACTTTGGTCAATGTTTAACCTAGGTATGTTAAGGTTCCATTCTTTAAAGTGGGTGCATGAGGATTTGCTTCCTTTTTCTTGAAACGGGCATAACAGCGATTTTCTTTGGGTTGATATTTAAACCAATTTTCTCACACCATCTTTCTTTAATATTTATACATAATTAAACCAAATTCTACTGACTCGATTAGTTTTATATATATTCAAATTATGTTTTTATTGGTAGTTCATTTTCTGTGAGACAGTTTTTATTACACTGTTTCACTTAAGTTTATGTGTATAGTTTTTAATCATTTTAATTTGATTTATTTTTATGTATTTAAATTAAATTTTTAGAAACTATTAAGAAAAAAGAAACTATATTTTTATTTATTATAGCAAAATATTGTACCCCTGATGAGGGACCAGGGACGAGGTAAATAAATGGTGTTTAGTAAAAAAAAAAAAAAAAAAAAAAAAAAAAAAAAAAAAAAAAAAAAAAAAACTTTTTTATTCTTTTAGAATTTACCCAAATATTAAAATTATGCATGGTCTTTTACGAACCTTTTTACACCGTGTAGTTTTGGAATTTTAACTAATATTGATAGATATAAAACAAAAGGAGCTTCTTTTAAATTAAAATTTGCTCTTGCACAACTGAGCTAAATCCTCTATGACAGCAATAGACCATTCATAGCTAATGTGGCAAAAATTATCGCTTTTGAGTTCCGATTGCTTTTAAGGAAATTGCATAATGAAATTACTGGAAAGAATGCTTGAAGCTATTAATAAAACGTTTATATAATTATCGTCCACTTTTTAAACAAAGCGTTATCGAGTTAATAAGTCCTTCATAATTAACAACACGTGTACATAACATCATAATCATTCCTGACAAATTGGCCCAATTTTTAAGCATAAAACCAGATACTTAACACGATTATTTACCAATCCGTGTCCAATCCGGTCGAATATCCATCGGTTCCATGGCCTTTTTACACAATTTGATATGCTCCATCTTTCAGCGCCTGCTCGGATATGCTATTTTAGAAATGGTTCTCGGAAATGGCTCTAAGATCCAATTATAGAGATTAATGTCCTGTAGCGAATCAGCGGACAACTTAGTCTGTAGTCTACTAACCAACACCAAGGCACAAGTCAAAGCATATTGGAATAGTATCCCCTTTGAAGCAACTACATGGAAAATAAACAATAGAAGATGAATTTTCAATTTTGATCAAAATCCAAATAACGTGTATGTGTCTCTGTTTTGGTGGATTCCTAAAAAATGAAAATCTCCTAAGGCTATTGAGGATAACCTGTTTAGGCCTTACTGTAGTAACGATAATGAGTTTAAATTATGTACAACGTTTAACTGCTTTTTATCATTGATCACTGCCAATTAATTTATGCGTATTTGTTATAGTTGGACGGGTTTTATCAATCTAAGCCCACTATACTGGATATATTGATTTTTTTTTGTAAATCTAGACCGTCTTTACTTTTTGGTCATCAATAACTAACAACAAATTGAAAATTTAACTCAGTAATATTTTTTACAGTATACATTAAATGAAATAGGCGGATGAAATTGTAAAATCTATTCGACACAGTCGTTCTTTTAAAAACAGCGAAAACATTAACGGACCATCAATCGTTTACAACGATTAAGAACAAAATGAATTTCGTTTTATTGTCCTGTCCCATTTACCGGGGTTGAACGTCCTCTAGGTATTAATGGGGTAATGGTGCGGTTTCTAATCTTGGAATTGGCGGTTCAGTTCGGATTTCGAGCTCTTTAATTTCACACCACGGCACAAATTACATCAAAATAGACCATCCGTTCTGATAGAAAAGTTTCAATAAATAAAGGGAAAAGAATATAAGAAGCCAGAAGAAACAGCGATAGTCAAAGAGAGAAATTAAGACAAACAGAGAGGAAAATGATTCATAAGGTGAAGTAAAAAAGAGAGACAGAATTATATCGACATATTATTCTACTAGAAAGATAGTGACACAGGGCACTTAAGCAAAAAGAAAATCGGTTAAACAGAAACGGAGAGCATTGAGATAAAGTGACAGACAAATATCGAACATTGAATCGTAAAGTGAGTGAGTGAGAGCGAGAGAGAGTGTGTGAGAGAGAGTGAGAGATAGAAAAATGAGACGGAGATACAGGAGCTTGAGATTATCGAGGAGAGAGATAGCGATAAAGAGAGAGAGAGAGAGAGAGAGAGAGAGAGAGAGAGCATTAATTATGTAGGTCATAATGTCATACCAGGTAACAAATTCCTACTAAAATATCGTCTGAAGACACAAATGCACAAATATTTATTTTGTTTATACGTTGTTTAAAAATAAACCTTTGGGTTTATCAGTCGAATGAATCAAACTTGTTAGTCCATTAAGTTTATCATTTTTAAAAGATCAAGGTAATATTAATCATATTCTTGAAGCCAAAGCTGATTAATTTCAAAAGTTAAATTTGACAGTTTGTAATTTTTCTTTCAAATAGTCCCGGCGTTACGGTCGACACTGGTGTTTAATAAAAATGCTTTTGGCAATATATAAAATTATGTAAATTGAAAAAACAGTATTTGCTTAAGACCATGAAAAAGAGAGAAAGAGACATGTTCAGTCACGCTGTTAATTTCGAGGGCGCCCTTCCCGAAGAAAAAACCAGCGCGCCCTCTGAATTCGATTAATCGAAGCCGACCGCTTACCTGTTGGTATCAGTGCGTAAAAAACAGCATTGCCGCCCCGGCTGGTCGACCGTTTTCGCCCGGTGACCCGCTTGTAATTTTTTGACTTTTCCTTTCGTTTTCCACTTTTCGCCTCTTCCTGTTTACACGGTTTACCCTCCGTTATGCCGACAAACGCGAGTGCCAACTCTGGAACGTGAAACATAGAAGAATCTGTGCTTGTGGTTAATCGCCGAACGGTGAGTTAACCTTATTTCCGTTAATTCTTTCAGCTCTTTTCTTCGCCGTTTGTAATTGTCCCTTTTATTATTAATTTAATATTTACAAAGTCCGCTACAGAGAGAGTAAAAAATATAGAGAGAGTGGGAGTCTGCGGTCGCGCTGTTAACTTCGAAGGCACCCTTCACAAAGAAAAAGGGTTTGCCCGCGCGCCCCCTGTTTGAAATCTGTTAATCGAAGACGACCGCTCGCTCACCTGTTGGTATCAGTGTGTAAAACCAGTATGGCCGCCCGGCTGGTCAAACCATTTTCGCCCGGTGCCCCGCTTGTAATTTTCTGTCCTTTCCTTCTGTTTTCCTCTTTGCGCCTCTTCCTGTTTATCCGGGTCAACCTCCGTTAAGCCGTCATCCACGCGAGTGCCACCCTCGAACCCGGAAGCTAGACCAATCTCTGTTTATGGTGAATCGCCGCACGGTGAGTTCCGTTAATTCTTTCCGCTCTTTTTTTCACCGTTTAGAACTCTCTCTCCTATATTTTTAATTTAACATTTACAAAGAGAGAGAGAGAGAGAGAGAGAGAGAGAGAGAGAGAGAGAGAGAGAGAGAGAGATTGAGTGTGTGTGAGAGAGAGTGAGAGAGAAATATATAGATAAATATGGGGAGAGTGGGGTGAGTAAAACGAGTAAGAGAGATGGATAAATTGATAAATTGAAGAAGATTAAATAGGGTGAAGAATGGTAAGTACAATGTGAGAAAGAGAAAAAAGTAAGACTCGGAAGAAGAGATGCATACACAGATTAACATTGCGGACTAGGGTCAAAGCTCAGGTTGATATAAAAGGGAAAGATATATAAGGAAGAGGGAAAGAGAGACAGAAATAGGTAGGTAGTTAGATAGATAGATAGATAGATAGATGGTTAGATAGATAGATCGATAGAGATGGATAGATAGATAGGTAGATGGATAGATAGCTAGGTAGATAGATAGAAAGATAGATAGGTAGATAGAGATAGACAGATAGATAGATAGATAGATAGATAGATCCTCTCTTACATCCAACGTGGGTTATAATTTACATGTAAACGTGCTATCATAAAAAATATGACATCATCTGCTGTGTAGAACGATAAAAATTGTCCATTAAGGTAAATTACACTGTAGTAACTAACATTATTATTTACAATCGGAATGTGTATTAAAACCTAATAAAAAACAAACAAACAATAATATATTAAAAAATCGAGAGAAAAAATTACAACTTAGTTAAATGAAGAGAAGGCTGTAAAAAAACGTGATTAACCGTGTAATTCCCTTTTCGTACTATTTGAGGTAATTATTTTTGAGGTTTACTTTGAACTTATTAATTTTTTCCAGTTCTTCTTTCTTCAATTCTTCTTTTTCAATTTCTTTTGGTAATTTATTAAGAAAGCTTCAGAAGTGTTTATAAGAAATGAGTTTTTACATTTTTTCTTTGGCATTTTGGAATTACAATATTTCCTTTTTCTTTTCTAGTACAATGTCTAACTGGGTCTTTATATTTTTTTATTTTTTCGTACAGATATTCGTACGCAAGGTCAAGAACATAACGTATACATTTATTGACAACTGTTTGTAGTGTATTCAATAATCAGTCAGTAATATCAAACATAACAGATCAACAGTAATTAAGGTGAGGAATAATCAACGTCTTAAATAAATGATTTTTAAGTTTAAATGTTTTGAATTTTATTTTTTTAATACTATAAAGACCTGAATTTATTTTGCGAGTAGTACGGTACATTTGATTATCCCAAGATAAACTATTTTGTATTTTCCTAAAAATGTTTAGAGAATTGTCAAACTTTAATTCCGTGTTTTCGATATAATTTCTTTTTACATTATGCATGCACCCTTATATGAGTGAGAAAGAGAGTGAGAGACAGATAGACATATATATATATATATATATAAAGAGAGAGAGAAGAGAGAGCGAGAGAGAGGAGAGAGAGAGTGAGAGGAGAGAGGAAGGACAAATAGAGCGAGAGAGTGGGAGGGAGTGAGGGGAGAGAGAGAGATTGAAAGGAGAGAGAGTGAGAGGAGAGATAAAGAGTGAGTAAATGAGTGCGAGTTAGGATAGATAAATGCTGGGAAGACCCATTGGACAGATGATAATTTGGAAAAATATTCTTAAACATTTTTCAAAGCACAACATTTCAAATTGAAAAAAAGGATTGTTGGCATGGATAAATCTGCATTTATGTATGGACCAACCCTTTTACCACGGTATCGAAGGATTCTTGGTACACTCGAATGTAAAATGTATAAACGATGCATTTTTCACTTTCACATCTTCACCTAAGGTTGTATAGTATGAGGTAATGTTATTGTTTCACGCGCAGATGATATGTAAATGTCCAAGGTTATGGATACTTAAAGTTATTTGAAATATGTAATTTTGACAAAAGGGCGTCCTCTTGCCAGATGACAACACATGCAGTGCATTTGCCTGTCCTTAAATTCTTTTCACATTAAATATGGCGCAAACGAATACTTTCAAGGAGAAAAGACCCCATTGTCGTCCTCTGGGAACCGTAGAACAAACTAACCGTAAAAACTATCTTTTTAAAGTTATTTTAGGGCGCCCGTCCAAAAACATCGGCACACATTTTGTTCTAAAAGTAGGCAACGGTTGGCAAATAACGTCTCGTTTGTATCGTTTGTTGTCTTAAGTCCAACCACATTCGGTTCCATACATGGCCAGTTTGCCATCGCTATAACCGTCTCAAATATGAAAATGTATTTTAAAAAGCATAGTATTGGAAATAAAATGCAAGGGACAACCAAAACTTTTCAAACTATTTAGTCGTTTTATTATTTTATGGTTCTTTTTCTCTCTTGTGATTGCTTTAAGGAAAATATAACTTAAATCAAACTAAAGTTGGAGGGAAGATTAACACCATTCTTTTCTGGTAATTACAATACCAAAGATTAAGTGATTTGCCGAATGTGTGGTTTTGGTCTGTCAGACTTAGTTTACGATATAGAAACTTTATATTAGACTTTATATAGAAACACATTGACGTGACAACCTACAGTGTAAGAAAACTCTTACACTTCAAATGGTTAAACATAGTCATGCTAATCGTGCTAATGCTTCTTTCGAAAATGTTACCTCACTCAGTCTACAGTCTGCTAACCGGTGTGTGCCATTGCTCTATATAGTAAGCAGTTTTAAGATTTAGGGATTCAAGTGCTCTGCTATTCCACGTAACAATTTAGAACTCTTCTGAATTTTCCAAATTTGACGTTGTGAGAACCGATGAAAATCTGGATTATCATTTTACTTTATGGTTATGCATAACATTTAGTTTTTTGTAATTATAGGAAAATTGTTTATTATTACCAAACATTTGGCTTAAGAGGTTTTTGAAGGTGGGGAAATATGAATATCAATTTTGTTTCTTGGAAAAATAATATTTTAACCTACTTTCCTACGTCGCGTCGCTCAAAAATTACGTACTTCAATATCTACGATACCCATATTATAGCTAGTTATTAGTATATTATTAGTGTATATATTAGTAAAGTAGATTAAAATATTATTTTAACACGAAAAAAAGTTTATGTTCATATTTTGTACTCTCAAAAACCCCTGATGACAATTTTTTGGGAATATAACAAAATAATTTTTTTTCTTCTAACTTTGCACTTTCCAAAATGCAACTTATTTTAGTCTATAATCACCAAAATACTGATAACTTTGAAACCCCTCCTCTGCGGGAAACT
The DNA here is from genome assembly GCF_000648675.2 of Cimex lectularius. NCBI lineage: Eukaryota > Metazoa > Arthropoda > Insecta > Hemiptera > Cimicidae > Cimex > Cimex lectularius. Next base: position 1,076,143 of record NW_019392897.1, on the reverse strand, counting down.
TAGAACTTTATAAATTGCACGTAATGGCAGAAAAATCGCCGCGGTAGGTAAATTATATCCAGAGATATAAAATAATCAGGCAGGTTTTTGTTTCATTTCATAATTATTTTTCTCTCTTATAATGAAATAAAATTTCAACATTGTTGGTATAGCCTGAAAGAATAAATTTTCAACTTTCTAACGGTTCTATAAACGTCAAATTTTGATAAAACGTAGAGGAACTGTGACTTCCTAGTATCCATATTCATCATTATCATCAGTTAGATTTGGTAGTTTAGGGATTTAATTAGACAGTAGACTCGATTCAACTCCAATGTGTCGCATACCTAAATGCAGCCCAAGGTATGAAAAACGTTTTCGATTAGAAGAGCAATAAAATGGTAATAAGACTGGAAGAAAGATGATGGCCCTTAGGGTAAACTTTATGCCATTTGATATAAAGCTAGTTTATTGCACCATTTTATAAACCACTACTTTAAAGAGTCCAGGAAGTATGCAGGTTTCGATGAGCTATGTACATTGGGCTCTGTCGATAATATAGCAGAGTCATCAGCAAATGTGAGAATCTTAGTTCGAAGTATTGAAGTGGTAAAGGTTGAAACTAGGAACTTTCTTAAGTAATAGATTTTTAGTTGCACACAGAAAATCAATCAAATCAATTAAGGATGAAGTGTTTTGGAGGAAGAGACTGAATGAAATGTCACGATCTTGTAATTAAGATTGAAAAACAAAGATTAAAAAAGTGGTAAAAATAGACGTAAATTTAATTCATTCATAAGATTTCCAAACAAGGCACTTTTAAATAGAATATCTTTCAATTTTGTCTTTTCAATTATTTCCAGCATCTACTCACAAAACTATTCGAAAACCTAGAAATAACTATCCTAAATATGTTAACACTATTAGCTGATATTGTAAAATCTACAAAAGAGCTTCATGTATGTTAGTACAATGCTAATAGCACAATAAAACATTTAATACGATATAACACGGATGCCCTAAATAAGGATAAAGCCAGTTTAATTACTATTTCATTATATCTAGTAGATCTCTGGTCTTCATTATGAAGGTTATAAGCAGGGCGAGGCGAACACACGGTTTTAGACAGTGTAACTCGACAGTCCGAACAAACCAGAAGAATAGGCAAACGAGGATGATCTTGAAACCTGAATTGCCGAAAAACCTTTTTTAAAGTAACAAATTAATACAAAATTACTATAAACTTAAATTCCATTCTTTTGGATTCCCTGTTGCTACATTCATCACGAATTTCAAAATATTTTCAAACCGTCTGTTGTTTTGTTTCAACCCAGGGAACTGCACTTTATGAGGAATGACGTTGAGAAAGCTGCTTGTTGTCCCGAGACAATCACAAGTGATTTACAGTCGTACTGTGTCCTATTTCCCTCCTTATCGAAGATACCATTGTCTAAAGTCCGCCAACCGTCGAATTTAACCTTAGGAAATATTTAATTCGAGTAATTTATCATCGTTTGATGTCAAATCTCTGTTTAAAAAACAATACGGGTCTAAAAAAATTCTTACAATGCAATTTATAGGAAATGTCGGGTGTTGTGACGTTAGGAATGTAAAAAGAGAGAAGCCAAATGTCGATACCATTTATGTAGTGTTTTTTTTTGATTCAGCATGTTTTACTTCGAAATAAGTTTCACCTTCTATGCATGCAGTAACGTTATAAGTATATCGAATCCCTATGATTCTGAAGAAAAACAACTCGCTTGTCTTATGGTTAGTCTAACGTTTCCTATACTCCATTTTGTTAATAAGACATGAAAATTCATAGTAAAATTTGGGTATTTTATAGACAGGAGCAATAACGTGTTTTACATAACTCGCAGTGGCAATACGGACCAAAAATATCATATATAACAATCCTTCTATGTTTAACAGTCATAATTGATCGTATTAATTATTTCAATTAATTATACTTTTAATCGCAACCAAGTCTTTAGATGAAAATTATAATTAATTGCAATCATATATCACGTTACCTTCTAGATGGTTGACGCTGCTAATTGCTGCGTTACCCTTTATCTTCCCGTGGAATGAGATGTGAAAGGTTATTTCTTATCAAGTATCAGACCGAGGTACTTGTTATTAGATCAGAGAAGTTGGCTCTAATTTGCATAGTGAGCAGTATTGTCAGTTTTTGTTTTCTTTAGTCTTATCTTCCATTGGTTGCAGAATCTATCTTATCTATGTTCAGCAGCTTTAGTTAGTCAGTGGCAATTTCAGTGGGCTACCGGTCTCACATCAGTCCGGTCTCAGGGGAACCGACTAAGCACAACAGGGATTAACGTCAAAAGCCGTACGATGTGAGGTCTCACATCGGTCTGATCTCACAATGGAAGTAACTACGGACGACTGCAAACACTTAGTCGTACGACGTGACGTCTCACATTTGTCTGACCCCACAGTGGAACCAACTCCAGATGATTGTGACAACTTGGTAGTACGACTTGAGGTCTCATATTGGGCTGGTCTTACACTGAACTGATGGTTTACATTTTAGAGTTTGTTTTACAGCAATCATGATACTGTTTTCTTTTTGCTTCTAAGAATTCAATAATCTTCGACTGATATTTCACAGTTAGAATTTTTTAGTGCCACCTTCTCAATTAATCCTTATTGTCCTGTAGTGCTTCCGTTAACTAGATGGAATTAACAGTTTTAACAGATAAACTTGCCTAGTTGAATAATGTAAATAAATTTAAACAATTAGGTATAAAAATGAACCAAACAAGGCACAATATTTTAAATACTTAAATGCACTGATTCTTACAACAGCCTATAACTGCACCTAGAGTTTCTTTACCATATAGCTTAATTGGGCTATTCCTGATTTATCCTGAGTAAGGACGAAGTACTGAAAATACCGGCAAACAAGTCGGATTTATAATAAATAAATAATGCGTTTTGTGATCCAACTAGATTTATGGGTGGAAAATGGCGTGGGCCCATCCTGCCACCAATAGCGGAACTGTTCTCTTTCCAAATAAGTTTTCTGTCGAGACTCACCCAGACGAAATCTCTCAAAGCGGTAGATTTTAAGAAAAGAAAATCGTAATTTTCCTCTGGATGAAAAAAGATACCTCCGGATTGTTTAGTGGCTATACTATAGTCGATGACTTTCCTCCCGTTGGCCTGGGAAATGTCAGTGTTTAATTGAATGTTCAGTTATCTTTTGTAGCCCAGATGGTATAATTAAAGAAAATTTGGAAGTACTGGAAAAATAGTCAAATATATGACTGATGCTTCTGTAGAGGTACAGAACACCGGTTAATTTGAAGTTTAAACGGTTATTTTGGATTTAAAAATGGTTAATTTCAATTTAAAAAGGATTAATTGATAGGAAAAATTGTTAATTTGACGGGAAAAGCCATACATAAAAATAAATAACCAATTGATGGTTGATGATTCTCAATATTTTATGTCAATCATTTTTTAATGTGTTTATTTCATTTGTCTTTTTAATTTTTCCATCGGCTTTAGTTTTTCATAATCAACATGCTGAAAACGATTTTCAATCAGCTACTAATTTTAAGAAATATTTTAACATTTTGCATGTTTTCTCCCATTTTTTCAGTTTCATCTTCATTCTAAGTTATTTATTTATTTTACTTAAACCGTTGTTTAAGATTAGTGGTTTGGTCGTTAAGTTAAGAAATAAGTTTCTGGGTATCATCTTTTATATTTCATTTGTTCATATTTTTTAATCTATCTGTATTTATCTTCAGGTTTACCTTAGTGGGACTCACAGAGTACCATACGGAATCCTGAAATTTTGACCTGGGAAAATTAAAGGTAAGCTTTATTTTAAGTATTTGATAAGTATTTGATCTGCCTTCATCTTTCCCTTTATCGTCTCGATATTAATCTTTTATGACACTCGTGCACTCTCGAGCATAAATTGCACAAATTGCACACTGTAAAACCTGAAAGTAATACTGGGTCGAAGACTTTCTCGTAATAAAACTTTACCCTTTCGTTGTCCTGTTTATTTAACTTTCTTCACCTAATGGGCATAATTAAACTTGTTCGTATGTTGTCATACTTTCATGTTACCTGGAAACATTGCTAAAGTCATGCTAGTTCCAATACCGAAAAGGATTCATTTCCAAGGTCGCTAAAAAAGTAATTCATCTCAGGATAATGCCAGAGTACTTGATACTTTCAACCACGATTTTAACCTAAGCAAACTGAAGTTGATACTTATTGACAATAAAATGGCCTTTGAGTTGTGTAGAACAAAAATTGCATATACAAACTTGGCCTGGTGGAATTCCTAGATATATCGCACAACTTAAAAGTAGTAATCTGTAGTCAAAATTATTAGACTAAAAATTGAATAGAATTGTCAGAAATTAGAAGTTTATGTCCCGGAGTTCAGCAATCCTTAAGGAGCATAGGGTGTTTCGCAGTTCTCCATGCTGGGTCCTACACGATTTATTGTGATGTTGTAATATAAACCAGCTATGAAACTTTATTTAAAAGTTAGAATTCTCAGCTTTTGCAATTTTATTTTCAGTTCGTGTCTCCTTTGTAATACTTCGTCGAGAGTTCGTAACCTCAGATTATTAAATCACCTCAACATTTATTTATATTCCTTTCCCTTCACATTCCGGTCCCCATTATCTTTTCATAAGAGCTGTCAAGAGGATCGGAGATACGAGGATATCTCGCTTTACACCCTTGTTTATTCCTATCCTTTCTCCTTTTCCTGTGTTGATTGATAGTTCGCTCGTTTAAGATGTCCGGTAAAATATAAATATTCTCCTTTCGAAGTGCAACTTCAATTGTTATTTTGCTTTCATAAAAAGTTCAAACGAATTAAAAGAATGGTAGAATTGTTTCTTACACAAGTAAGAATGGTCGAGAGCCGCAATTTTGTAAAGTACAAAAACCTAATGATTATGGCGAAGTGGTACCTAGGGAAATCGCTCAAATTACTGAAGGAAGGAGAATTTCACTTTGTTTGGACATTAATTTATCAATCAATCCAAAATAAATTTGGTTAGAGCGTAGTCTAAACAATGGTTTAAAGCCTCACATAGCATACATTAGTCGTACGAAGTGTGCTTTCCCATTGGTCTAGTCTCACAGTGAAACTGATTACGCACGACTGTAACTACCGATAATTTAGTCGTACATGTGAGGTCTCAAGTTGAACTGATCTCTCACTGGAATCGATTACTCATGCCCTTGACAACTTAGACGTATGACCTGAGGTCTCACATTAGCCGACTAAGCACAACTGGGATCGGTAAAACAAACTGGTAGGAAAAGGCCCAACTACAGATTTAAAATACGTTTAACCTGATAAATCGGAAATACAATAAAATTGCTGCTTCACCGTTTATCAACTCTGGCCCTGATATGGTCGTATGAAGTTTTACATTGCAAACGACTAAGCACAAATCGGACTACCGACAACTTAGTTGTACGACGTGAGGTCTCACATTGGAACGGAATACCCACAACTAGGCCCACCGAAAGGTAGAAGTCGTAAGACGTGAGGTTTCACATTGGGCTGATCTCACACTGGAACCTCATAGGTGCAACTGCGACAACTTAGTCATACGACGTGAGGTCTCACATTAGTACCGACTAATCACAACTGGGATTGGTAAAACAAAATGATAGGAAAATACGGAATTACAGATTTAAAATTAGTTTAACCTTCAACCGTAAGTATATCATAAGCCTCTATGACCCTGCGGAAAACATCTGGCTTATTCTCCCTTGAAATTGTGAACATCTCCAATACGCGCCTGATTGACGAAAACAGCGAGGATAGGCAGACCTTGATGATGGAAAAGTATTAGCTTTGTAACATATGTACATGGTCATATAATACAAAAAATGTTGTTTTTTTCCCGATGAGTGGATGAGTGTTACCTTTTTTTTTTTTTTTTTTTTTTGGCTTTCAGTACTGAGCTGATTGGCCATATATGTATATTTTTCGAGGAACTGAGTAATGGGCTAGGGACCATAAACCTCCAGAACCCCAAAGCGCCCCAGCCCGGCAGCGGGCATCCCGATCCCTCTCTTCCCAATACATCCTGATAAGACTTGTATAATATAATTAGTTGTAATAACATATTCATGAAGTCAGAAACCCTTTCCCAGAGTGTGCACGTGTGCCATGCCGTCCACACTCTGTAAGGCCCGAGGCTCATGTTAGCCAGAGTGACCGTGGACGCCCCCAAAGGGCCAGCAACGCCAGGACCCCCTGGGCATGCCCCCAAACCCCACCACTCCTCTTTAAACCTTATTCATTTGCTTTAGAGTATGTACTGATATTTTGTGAGATTATTAAAGGTTTATTTTGCTGTTGTTTAAGAAAGTGTTCAATTCATTGTGTACAGTTTTTGTGTTCATCAGTATGTTGATGTAATTGAAAGGTAAGTCTATTGTTTTAGAGATTTTATTAAAGAATATATGTCTTTCAGATTTGTATTTAGTACAGTGCATAATTATGTGTTCTGGGTCCTCAATACTTCCACATTGCTCGGATTTGTTCGAGTGATTTTGTTTTATTGTATAGAGATATTTTGCACAGACGGCATGATTGGTTCTTAGTCTACAAATGTTTTTAATGTCCCTTTTATTTTTTGATAATCCTGTAAACCAAGGTTTTTTCCCTACCACAGGTACTATAATTTTGTAAAATTTGCCTTTATTATTTTGTGAATATTGATTTTGCCATTCTTTAACTTGTTGAATCTTCAGTTCGTGTACTAGGTCGTTGTATGGGACGTTGTAGTGATATGGCGTACGATCTTTTGTAGCTTTTTTGGCGTATTGGTCAACAGTTTCATTTTGTCGAATGCCACAGTGCCCTTTTAGCCATACTATTACTATTTTTTTGTTTATACTATGTGTTAAATTGTAGTATTCCTTAATTATTTCTTTATAAAAATGTGATGTGTTACTGTCCACATTACTGAATTGTAACTTATTTACAATACTTTGGCAGTCTGTAAAAATTACTATTTGGTTTTTATCTAAATTCCTAGCATATTTTAGGGCCTCTATGATAGCTATGCATTCCGCAGAGTACATCGTTAATTCGTTTTTAAGTTTTATTTGTATATTGGTATTTTTGTTGAAATCATATATTGCTGCTCCCACTTCATTATTTATTTTTGAGCTATCAGTGAATAAGAGATGCAAATCATCTAAATTGTCAGTTAGAAAAGCTCCAAATTTAAAATTTATGTGAACAGGGTTTGTTGTTGTGAGAAAAAGTAATCTACAGATATCTTTTGGGTGTACATTTTATAATTGATATCGCTGATACCACATTTGGGGGTTTCTTTGATTTTAGCTGCATAATNTCTGAAATGGTTGAGAATCGGACCATGGACAATATGAACTTTTTTGTTCATTTTAGGGTGAAGAATCTACTGGAGAAGTTTGTAGCACGAGTAGCAATTCACCCTGTATATTCAATAAGACTGTTCCAATTTAGCTTTCTTTCCAATTTTAAACCCAGAAATTTCACCTCTCTCTTTATTGGATATTTAATTCCTGCCAACTCAAAATAGTGCGGATTGCCAACAATATTGTGTTTCCTTGTGAATATACATACTACTGATATACTTTGACACAGTTCTTGTCCGTTTTGTGTTTTCCATAAGTGAATGCATTCCAAAGATTCATTTAGTTGTTTCCTGCAGGACTCTAAATTTTTATCAGTACAGCAAATTGTGCAATCATCTGCGTATTGAATCATTGATACTTCTTGAGGTAGAATGTTTGATAAATCCGTTACATAGATATTGTACAACAGACCGCTTAATATACCCCCTTGTGGTATTCCTATATTAGTTTCTCTGGCTGGTAAAAATTTCCTATTGATTCTGATGTGTATTTTACTGTTTAGCAGTATATTCATAATGATTTTAATAAATTTAATGGGAATCCGATGGGCTTTCATTTTTTGTATTAGTAAAGGAAGGATTACTGTGTCGTAAGCTTTGCTTATATCCAGGAAAACAGCCGTTAAATATTTTTTGTCCGAAAAAGCAATATCTATGTCTGTAATTAATTTAGCATGGCAGTCTAAAATTGAATGTCCTTTTCTAAACCCATGTTGATTAACAGGTAATTTATTACGAAATTCCATGAACCATTCTAGCCTTGCTTTGAGTAACCTTTCAAAGGTTTTTAACATACATGATGCCAAGGATATTGGGCGATAATTATCACTAGTTTTTCCTGTAGTGTTATGCTTCTGAATTGGTACTATTATGTAATCTTTCCAACTGGCTGGGCATTTTCCTTCTTTCCAAATTTGGTTGAAGATCTTGAGTAAAAAATACTTTTGCCTTTTTTGGAAGATTAATTAACATTTGGTAGTGGATTTCATCTTTACCTGGTGCTGTATTATTTGAATTTTTTATTGACAGTTTTAATTCAGCCATGTCGAAAGGTTGCAGAATCGGGTCGTGCTCTGATGCATTATCAATTTTAGGGATATCTATTTTATTCGAAACCCAAGGTGGGGCAAGTTGATTTGCAAAATCATTTGTCCACTCGCCTGTAATAATTGGAGGGTTGTTACTAGACTTCTGTTGTTTTAAAGATTTTATTTTCCTCCATACTTCAGATATTGGTTTGGACCGATTTAGACTATCACAAAAGTTTTTCCATGATTCCTTTTTTGCGAATTTTACCGTCCGTTTAACTATAGCATCTGATCTTTTATAATTTATATAGTTTTCAAATGTGGGTTCATTACTATATCTCTGTGTAGCTTTTTTTCGTAGCTGTATTGTCCTAGTACAGTTATTGTTCCACCATGATTTAGGTTTTACTGTGTATCCTGTACCTTTAATTTTTGGAATTGAGTTTTCAGCCGCTAAATTAATACATTGAATAATAGTATTGGGTTGTCCGGAAAATAATGCAGGATTTTNTTATTTTTTTTTAATATTCTCCTACTAGTGAGTATAATTTAATTCAATTTTAAATATGGTGTCATACAGTAGTCATTTTGATATTTTTCTTCGAGTAATTTTACTGTTGTTTCATTTTCTTTTACAAGATTATACAGGACTAGTCCTATTTGGTCTATAATTTCGGGTTTAGTCATGTTAGATTGGTTTTGTTGTATATTTCTTGCTAACTTTTTTAACTCATTAATATATTTTTCTGCTTTTGTGGTAGCCCACGGGTTGCTGTGTAACAGACGGTTATACGGTGAAGGGATTTTGTTGTTCGTGTTTCGTGTTTCGGGATTTTCAAAAGTTGGTATCATAAAGTCTAGGTTATTGGGTCGTGGTGCCCTAATGACCGTTTTCTTATTTGAATTCTGTGTAGTTGATGCTAATGTCGGAAAATCTTCCTCTTTGTCTTCTTGTATCTTGTTAAAAATGTTAAATTTATTTTTTGACAAAATTGAGTAATATGTTGTTTGAGTATATTTTTGCTGATTTTCATTGTTCAATTTTCGCATTCCTTACTATTTGATAAGTGATTTTTTGAGCAGTGAAGGCATGTTGAATCTGTGCTATTTTTGTTACATTCTTTTATGGTGTGCTCCTCTCCACATCTCAGGCAACGCTGTTTCCCTCGACATTGAGCTGCTGAATGGAAAAAACGTAGACATTTAGTGCATTGTCTAATTTTAGGGACATATGGTCGGATTTGGCAATATCCTCCATATATTGTGACAAATTCTGGTAACTTTTGTCGGCGGAAAGTTATTAAACATGTCTGCAGCGTTATTATTTTGACTTTATTTTTCCTCCTCACGTAAATTGATGTCTACACCTTTTATTACTCCCACCTTTTTATTAAGAAAGTTTGGTATGTATGTAAATAGATTTTGTGTTTTGAGGGTTTCGGATTCTGTAAGGTAATTAGCTGTCTCATAATTGGAAGTAAGGATTTTTATTCTATTTTTTCCAACTACACGTATTTGTTGAATATTATTATTATTTAACTTTTCGTCCTGGAATAGCCACTTTCCAAAAGACATTGGGTGAATATTTCCCACATTTTTGTCTAAACTTTCCACGAATACAAAAAATGGGCCTTGGTCATTTGCCGTAAATCTATTTGAGTTTAATTGAGCTTTGAATTCAGCTATTTTTCTTTCTTTTTCGGCTTGAATTTCTGACCTATCTTTTATTACTACTTTCGAGTAGGCATTGTCACTGAAAGTTATCGTATGTATTATATTATTTTTGTAGTTTGTTGAGATGTATTGTCTGTATATTGTAATGTCTGTTTGGATGCCAATTTATCGTCATTTATTCCTAATTTTAAATGGGGTTTTCATTTGTTCTAAGTTTTTTATTATAGTTGATTACATCCTTATCAGGAGGTTTTTTCCCTCCGCTGTCGCTTTCCATTTTACTATTGAATATTCTAAATGAATATTATATTGACTGAAAAATGATTAAATTTAAAACAAAAATGAAAAACTGAGAAATAAAAACACAAGGAGACTTATCGCTTACGTATGAACAGTGTTAATCCTGACGAGCTCAGCAATAGGTCTGCACTGGTCCAGGTGTAAAACACGACTGTTGAGGGTTACCTTTTCTTTTTTTATTTAATAGAATTTTCTGTTATTTTCATTTATGTTGTCTTTCTAAATTCCCCTCCAGCCTTATTATTTTCTGGTTGTCTACAAGACCTGTTATTTCTAAGTCACTATCCCCTGGAGAGAGAAAAAAAATAGTGTGGCTCTATATATTTATTATACCAATTTCTCCATTGGCTATCGGCACCCACTTAACTTGGGTTGGTTGCCACGGAACCACGAGACAGCTTTTCGCCATCTTCAGTGGTTTGTGAGCTATTTTTCTTTTTGTTTATAGACGAGTCTCTTTTATACGTTAAGGAAAGAAGATTGGAAACGGCTTAGACCTCAAACATGTTTTAACTTAAAAACTTTTAATTCTTACACGTAATCTTTTGTTTTGTGCGTTTAATGTAACAAACACAGCTAAACAAACAATAAAAAAGAAATAAAATAAACACTATCGGTTCAAAATAACCAACGCTGAACCAAAGTCTAAAACAATTATTATTGTAGGATTCTCCTTTGTTGTTACCGCGGTCTAACAAACGAGGGAAATCCTATCACAAATTACATTTAATGGATTGAATCCTGTTTTTACACAACACCCTGCCAGTCACTTGAAATGATTACCACTGCATTAACTCGCAGAGTATCGAGGTCAAGATTAAAATCATGATATGCCGCCGTCGATTAATCACTGTCTATAGTTAAAACAGCATATTTTTGACATAGGATATCAATCATAAAAGAGAATAAAATGAAACAGATCTAGCAGAATGAAGCCATTAATTGACGACCATTATCATGTTTGCCTTCTGTGTGCACTTATAGATTATAACTCCATTAAAATATTTTTTCCCTAAGGTGTGTAATATCTATGCCAATAAAATTAGGAGAATGTTTAGGGATTTCTGGAAGAATCTAACATAAAAAATCTAAAAAGTAAAAACAGGGAAAACTATCATAGGTCAAATTGTTCGTTCAATAAGAAAAAAAAATTGCTGTACGTTCATACTTGATTGTTTTTTCATATCAAGAAGATTAAGAAAAGGATTTGTATGGTTGAGTATCCGCTTACCTAAATTGGATATCAGCAATTCTTAGAGGGGGCGATAAATTTTTTCCTGGAGGCTAATTGGATAAAAAAGTTATAGAAGAAATTACAGTTGGTTTTTATCTATACAAATAAATCTTTTATCACAGTTGTATCTTTCAATTTATTAGCGTTAAGCCTATAACTTGAAAAAAATTCTATTCTTAATTAAATAAATACTGAACGCTAGTTAAAGATTTAATCGGGAACCTAACGGTTTTCAAATTCAGCACTCAATTAAATAAACATAAATACACATTAAAAATTAAAACTTGAATTATTCATTACGATTACCAGTTAGAACTAATTGGATAGATGGCTTTTGGAGGATCTAGGCCGAAGATGAAAAATGATCGTCTCAGGATTATGAATAGACCAGCCAGGTTGACACACGAGTACTTACTTTTGGGCCAAAGCCCACGAAATGTTACTCGATCCATAATTGAATATATATCATATATATGTATATATATATATATATATATATATATATATATATATATATATATAATATGATAATTGAATTATTATTATTATCTCATGGCACCATATAGAAAGTGTAAGAATAACACTCGATATGAGAATTGTGATTGAATAAGTATTTCGGTCTATTGAATAAGTATTGTATATAGTACTTATAGTTTTGTGTTTTCTTCTGTTTTTATTACGATTGACTATATTATTTAGCGTAAAGTTGTCGTGGGAGTAGGGCTGTAGTCGTATATTAAGAATCATCGACCATCACATAGGCTTTTTCTCGTCAAATAACTTTTTTAAATTAGAAATTAACTCGTTTTTCTATGAGATTAACCCTTTATAATTTCTCATCATTTTCCACTTTATTATTTCCAATTAACTCTTTTTAGCTTCACATTCTTTTCAACTTTAAATTAACCCCTTTTTGGTGTGTGAATGTAATTTATTAGCGTGACTGGAGAGGTTTATCACCAATTAATTACTTCGAGAAATATCCAGTACTCGGGGAAATAATTTGGGGTATGTGATTGAAATTTATTAGCGTGAATGGCTTATCCCCAATGACCCTGAGGACATCGATACTGTGAGGTAAAACGAAAGAAATGTCGTGTTGTGAATGTAATTTATTAACAGGAATGGATGGGATTATCCTCAATTATCCGGAGGAATATGGCTTATTTTCAATTAACCTGAGAATCATCAAGTACTTCGGGGGTAATATGAATGAAATTTATTAGCGTGAATGAAGAGCTTATCCTCAATAACCCGAGGAATATCGAGTACTATTGGTAGCGTGAATAAATTGTGGTGTATGAATATAATTCATTGGCGTGATTGGAGGGGCTTATCCTTAATTGCCCTGAAGTAGCAGAGTGATCTGGGGGTGGTGTGAATGCTAACCAGACTATTTTTTTTTTAATGTGTATTTATTCCAATTGACGATTCCCTGAAGAACATAGGGGCTATCAATAGGATAAAGAAAGTGAGAGTCAGTTATCGTCATGGCATATATCATCATAACTTTACTGGAGAAGTAGGAAAAGAAATTAGTAGAATTAAAACGTAAGAAAGACAGGAAAAAAGAAAGAGGGAGCTAACGATGACCAGTGCATTTGCCGTCCGTAAAATAGTACATAAATTTTTTTTATTAGATTTATTTGGTATTTGCAACTACAAGTGATGTATTAAGTAAATATGTTCGTATATGTTGAATTATCATTTGAGGCTCTTGTAGGAGAAGTTGCCCAGTGGTAACACTCTTTCACACTGATATCTTGTTCAGTCTTCACAAAATGAGATGGTCTCGGGGCCACTTTCGCTTCAATCGTCTTGGAGAATTTTCAGGTAGGGTTGGAAGTGATAAATTTCGTTCGAATGGATTACTGTGTGTGTTCAGTGATTAATGAAATTTTTTATATCGGGTTTTGATGAGTTCATGTACAAATGGGATGTGTAGGTCTTTATGGATAGTGTAATTTGAAACGTAAAAAATAGTAGATAATAAAAATTAATAACGGTTCAATTTCAATCTATATACAACTTATAATTTTAGGCTGTTTCAGTAGATTTTAAAGGTATTACATATTTAAAGATTCTTTTTATACAAGCATGATATCAGGTTTAATCCTTATCGTTTTGAGTAGGGTATAATTAATCGAATACATAATTTAATTTTATAAATTAATAATGACAATTTCGAAGGAATTTCCTTGATGAATTATAAACATTTAACTGTTGGCTAATCATTGTAACATGGTTCAATTCTATTGCTTTTTTATTAATTAAAGTTTATTGTTAGTGAAGCTCGGTGTATTAATAATCGATGGAGTTAATTAACTGTTTTGAAAGCATCCAGTTTGATTGTTACACCGTCTGGAGTGATACGGCTTCAAATCCATCCCAGTTCATGCCAACTCATCACAGATGGATCGTGTATTTTCCTTCGATTTCATAATTCATGAGTCGAACTGCTGTATAATTCCGCCGGCTTTAACAGTCCTTTTGATCATATACCCTTCTACGTCGCAATTCACGCGATGATGTCCGAAAATTGTGATGGATCGGCATGTCTGAGGAAACTCACTTTCCCTGTTGATCCGCCAATTCTCATGACCTCGGCCATATCGCCTGTTATTCGCCAGGCACTTTTGAACCGGCTTGTTATTGTATAATGAGGTCACGGAAAACAGCAATTACACTACTTTTTTTAGCTTGTGAAATGATTAGATTTTTTCTTCTATAATACTAAGAGTCTCCGCCTCAAGGCGACTTCACTCGTCAACCCCCTGGTCGGTCCTTTTTTTATTTTTTGTATTGCCTATTCATCACCTAGCGAAAAAGTGCGATGAGGTGGCCCCCGATAGTTTTCTAAATAGTATCATATTTTTTTAAGTGGGTCAAAATAATAACTCCAAATAAATAACCACAAGAACTTCCACGAATTTCAATTTTTGGCAGGCTTGCTAGACAAAATAACTCGTGCACTACAACGTTTCGTCAAAAACAATATTTTCTATGCATTTTCTTTATTTGCATTCTCTTTTAATGCCGTTCTTTGACTTACACCTCGACAGGTAGGGCTACATATTATTAACCATATTTAAATATTGTGTTTTTTCAATCAAACCTACTTTCTCAAAACTTGACCTTGTGACTTATTTATGGTCATAGCAAATGCTAGACGGACTGGAAATTGCAACCGTTTCAAACCATAGGGATTTCGTTATATCCTCGTGTGTCTAAAACTCTAAAGATATTCCAGGGGTGCACAATAATTTCCAGTGTAGTATCGTTCTATCAATTTTTTTAATATAAAATGGGGCCCGTTATACAAACCGTTTCTTATGCATAAATTTCACATTCGCGTAATATACATCCTACATTTAATTGCAGTTCCGCATAGGCAAATCCGAAGGTGTCATTGACTGTAAATGTTTAATGGGATACTGTGAACTTACGTTTTCATTGTCACCAGCTATAGAATGATATGTGGAGACACACTTAACAATTTCCTCTGATAGTCATTTCGCAATAAGATAGGTGATTTTCTTCACTTCATCATTTCTAGCTATCGGGGCGTCGGTGGCCGCAAGGTTTAGTCTTTGACACGGCGCTCATCACTGTAAGGTAAAGGTCCCGGGTTCGAATCCAGCGGCCCTGCATTCGAACCCGACATACTTACAAATGGGCTTTTTTTCAAAAACACCGGCACCCTGAGGGTTTATATGACCTCTGCTGTTGCGAACCCTAGTAAAAAAAAAAATCATTTCTAGCTGCTATTCATTCACTCATTTCTTCCTCAGATAAATCTAATGTATAAAACTATTCAATTAAATTATCGCATGACATTTCCTGGGGTAATATTTATTTGGTTATCAGGGAAGTGGACAAATAAAATATTTTTAATTTTAAATCTTCGCCTAGCTTTCGGAACTTTATTTACCTTCTTCAGGGCTCTACAAAAGGATATATTATATATTTTTAATTTTGGCCACTTTAAAATCAATATATGTAACAACATGACACACGTTTTTGTACTTACTATTTTTAGCCAGAAGAAATAAATTTAATTGTTTTATATTCATGGTAAACTGAAAATTTTTATTTTATTTATACCTGATAACCACATGAACATTATCTGCATAAGCTGGTCGATAAATCTACAAAACATTTCAAGTTTTTTAATATTATTTCCGATATCTAATAACCAACCTGAGAAAATCAAAGGAATCTCCATTCACACACATATTCCTGGACAATTTTAATTGCCAAAAGCTATTCCATAGCGAAATATTTTTTAACCATGCTTTGCAAATTTGTCTTCTGCCTCATGTTTTTACGACTGATAAAACCTGGCGATAGTCACCACCTATTGTAACACTTTTCCCAGCAAATGCACGATCGTCATTAAAGCGATTAAATGTCAAACTGATAGTGGCTAATGCAGCTTGGGGGCTCATCGACCCTTCAGCTCTTATGAAAATGTCTGTTTATCGGGGTGTGTTTCATTTTACGTGACCAGTTCAGTATGACGCAGTCTTCAACTACACTTAACAAACTGAAATAAACGTACCCCCCCCCCCCTTAAAAAATATTTTATTACCTTCAAAAACTTATTGAGTAAAGAACAAAAGGATAGGAAATTCAAAAACATAAAAAAGCAAGTTGTGTCCTCTTTAAAACCAAGTATTTCAACCTCTGGGACGAATCACGTCCGTTAAACGCCTTTGCATGACTTGAAAAAGATTTCTGATGAAATCCTGAGGAATTCTTTCCCATTTCTAACTCTTCTTGGTTTCGCCGTCGCTTAGTTGGCCCCAAATGTGTTCGATTGGGTTCAAATTTGGACTTCAAGCTGGCCACACCTAGCACTCAATTCCAACCTCATTCAAGTGGCCATCCACAGAACGTGCTCTATGGGGCCTAGCATTATCCCAAATTAGCAAATAATTGCTCATCGACGTGGGAAGCAAATGCACTACATAGTATTCGAATGTCTTATAAGTACCTTAGTGAAGTTAGATCTTCCTCTCGCAACAAACAATTCGGTGCAGGCGTCCAAAGAAATCCCACCCCCAGTACATCAATGATGAATGCCACCAGAGGAAACATATAGCATGGGGCATACCTTTCTCCTGAGCTTCTCTATATGAAATTACGCCCATTTGAAAATTTGAGGCCAACTCACCTTATCTGTAAAAAAAAACTCGTCCCCAATCTTTCAATGTCCAATTCACATGTTCCCGTGCGAGTTGAGGCCTGGCCAATTTTCTGAGCTGTGTAAGAAGAGGACCAAGAGCCTGGTGACGGGTCCTGAGGTTCCTGAGCCTTCTTCTTAAGCCTAGTTCGCACTGGGATTCTTTGAATCGATTCATGTTGCGGGGCAGAGTCAGGGCTGCGTAGATTCATTGTTCCGATGCAGCCCCGACTCTGCTCCGCGACAAAGAACCGTGTCCAGACCAAGATTCAGTTCACATCCATCAATGCCTGCGAAAATGACGGAGGAACTAGCTCTTTCGGGAATTTCCCTTGCTATTTTTTGCATTGCATAAAAAGCGCCCAAAAAGATGGTGGGTTCGACAAATATTTCACGGCGGGAATCAGCACGGGAAAAATCTTTTGTGAAAAATGGCGCAGGGTACAGAAATTTTTTGAGGATGTCCCCGACCGATTTCAAAACCACTTTGATGAAAGTTGGCTGTCAAATTTCCAAGAAAGATACCAACTTTCGGGAATCTATCTCTCCGGCCAACAGATTAGCTGCCACATGCCGTGAATGAAACGTCCTACAAACACCGATGGGAATGCATGTCTTCAATAAACTGTAAAGTCAACTTGGTACTCCACAATATACCTTTATACAAGACACTATCAAAATCTTCAAGAAAACAGTCATTAGAACATCAACTAAACAAATGAAGCAAGAGCGCTTGTTCCGATTCACGTCCGCACTGCCAAATGTTGCACAACATTGAGTCAAAGAATCGCACATCGGATGGGATTCAAAAGAATTCGAAAATGCTAGCCCGCAACCCACCAGATTCACGCAACAATGAGTCGGGGCAGCCCGACTCAGGCTGGACGCAGCCGAGTCTCTCCGGAGATTCAAAGAATCCCAGTGCGTACTTATCTTTACAGTCTTGGAGGAAATCGTAACATTTCGGTCTTGTCTTATCAGATTCTTATCAAATCATTTCCCCTAATGCTGGTTTACTGATGACGGATGAATCTATCGTCTCTCTGGTCAGTAGGCCTAGTTTGACCTTCCTGGCCTTCTCGTACGAAGCCCTCTTTCCTGAAGCGCCGAAGAATTCTTCCTATTGTCTTGTGATTCATACTCAGTCTCCTAGCGATTCGCGCTGGCTGTATCCTTTCTCTAATATGAATCCTTTCTCTAATGAAATCAGCGAAGGAAAAAGATTCACTTTGTCTATCGTTAGGCGTAAGAGAACGGAAAGTCATAATACTATAACTGTGTAAATGGTTATTCAGTAAAAAAGTAACAAAGGGAGTAAAAAAACATTATTTACTGTTTATTTTGACTGCGATAGCTCCTAATTACCTGTGACTAATGTAGAAAGATTATGGATTTAATTTTAAACTAGATAAATTGAGTGGTGCGTTATATTTGTCCATCAGTTCAAATTTAATGTTAACCCGAATGTTTTATGTCCTGTCGTTCATATGGGAGAAGAACTGCCGCTATTCCTGTCAATTATATTATATTCAGAGGAATTGTTGCAACTTTTTTGCCCAAATATCTTGAGAAATGTATCAGGCATTTGTGAGAGATATCTAGTTTTCAGTTTTGTATTTTTCAACAGACTTGAGGGAGCAGACCTAGACGTGATTATAGGCCCAGGCCGTAAAAATTTAGATGCAGTTAACTGTAGGTAGTCAGGTCAAATTAAGCTTTGGATTTATTTTACATCCTGTTGTAAACCCGAAGCCCTAACGATTGGACTACAGCTCCCTTCTTAATTAAGGTAAGGCCTTTTTTTCACGAAGGCCCGCAATACGAAGGCGCTACGTGCTTCATTCTACTCTTCTGTATTATAAACCGAAGTTCGACTTTTTCAAATAAACGTCCTAACACCAAAATGTAAAAGGATTTGTCAGAAATGGACTTTTTGTCTGCGGCCCCATGTGCCAGGGAATAAATCAAAGTGAATTACCATGAATCTGCCCGGGACAAAAGCAGGCGTGGAAACCTTCGAATTTTCACCAAAAAGCACCAATTTAAACGAACTTGTTAAAGCGTTTCTTCTGTTCTATCCACGGCCGACGCCGGCAATTACGACAGGGTTTCATAATGGAACATATTAGCATTAGAAACCTTCATGTTAATATCCCTCGATGTTTACACGATTCTAGTTTTTTCCTCAACCTGAACATGCATGTTTCATGTTACGCGTATTGATTGTTGGAATTATTCATTTCACTTTGTTATCCATCGATGAATCAAAAATTGTTTTATTCAGAAGGCTAACTTAATTTATTTAAAAACACATATTGTTGAATAAATAAAATAAACCGCCTTTCTTCCAACTTCAGTAGATTTACGAAAACAACAATAGGATCTGCTATTTAATAAGTAAAATAAAGTATGATATTGCGGAGCTACTAAGCACCCCTCTCTTGTGTACTGAGGTCTTTTTAAGGACATAAGATACCAAAATGTTCCAAATTTATTTGCCTTCTCGTTTTAACGGCTACAAATATTTTCGTCCTGTAAACGGATATCCCTGGTCTCCAATTTTGGCTACTGGTATAAAACTCAACAAAGTTTCATCATTTATTTCTTTCGGGCTGCCTTTAAAAAAAATGTTCAACCTTTCATTGCTTAGTAGCGTATCTAAAATCGTCAATCCAACTACAAGTTTATTTTAATTTGTAATTTAAATATTTACTGTTTAAGGCTGTAGAAAATACGAATTCGGCCTTCATTCTCACAACTGATGTCTTTCTTTTATCTTGCAAGGCCGAATGCTCAATAATTTGTATTTGAAAATATATTTATTCAGTTAACCCCAGGCAAAGTTATAACATTATAATCTTTACAACATAATCTGTCCAAATGGTTCCTTATCATGTTGTTATGGACAAATTGAAGATGGCGATGTACGGTTTTGCCAGAGGTTTAACAATTGCCCAGTACTGTTTTTCTTTATTAACCTAATCTTTTTCTATTTTATCCAAAGATTTAATTGAATTAAATTAAATTATTTTAATAAGGTTAGCTTATTTAAAAAATAGCTAGGTCTATTTAATGGTTATTATTTATTATTTCTATAATAAAAACAGCAAATCCTCCCTCTATTTTAAAGCTTGGTTTATTTCTCAGATAGTTTTATTTATTATTACGGAAAGGTTCTGTTTTCTTAATATTTAAACATTACTTTAAGATAGGTTTCAACCAGATATTTCTCACTTTCAAAATGTCGAACGGTGCTTCGTGAGCTTAAAAGACAGCGGATATCCGGCCTAAGGTCGATATAGGCTTCTCTGCCAAATATCTAGGATGTTGCTATAGTAACCGTCTGACCTAGATTGAGTTCAACCACCTCGCTGCTCCACAATTAGCTTTATCAGTCTACATACATGTCAAGGACCAATTTCCCCCTATCTGGCATCCGATATTTGCACGTCCTTTTCTAAATTTAATGCTTATTTGGCGAACCCCAGTCGAAAAAGCATTCCTTTTCACCTTTGGAATCTATGCCATGGAAATATCCTGGAAGAAATATAGCTTAAGTATATGGCAAACAAATATCATGATGTATGGATTTCGTATTTTAACTAGCTATTTTTTTTTCTTTTATCGTATTCAAGACATCATAAATAAAATTAATCTTTTCACCAAATATGATTCAAGACAATCTAGTGAAGATAAAACTAAGAACTATCAATTTAGAAACATAATTTGATCAACTATTTTCTTCTATCATTTAAAAAATTGGCAAAAGAATAGACTTTTTCAAAACTATTAAACTTTATAAATTCTTAAAAATTACCAGTTATAATTTTAAGGGACACTTCGTGCTATATAAAAATTTAAGGTATAAAATACACTATGTACATACAGGATATAAAGAAAGACGGTCAACAAATTCAAAAAGAGCAAAGCACATAAGCATATTTATCATAATTTTCAATTAATAAAACTCTATAACATATAAAAGTGTGTAGAGATTAGTGACCGTTATTCGATAGTTATTCAGATATCGTGAGATACGGTCGGGTGTGATGTAGGTTTCAGAAAAACATTTTCTTTATCGTGCCAACGTTTCGATCTTTTATTGAGATCATCTTCAGGGCTCAAAGTGTTTGTCTTCTGTGTAATTGTGGCACTCTCAACACAACACGCAAGGATGGCACAATTACACAGAAGACAAACACTTTGAGCCCTGAAGATGATCTCAATAAAAGATCAAAACGTTGGCACGATAAAGAAAATGTTTTTCTGAAACCTACATCACACCCGACCGCATCTCACGATATCTGGATAACATATAAAAGTTTGAAATATGTATTAAGATATATTAATTTACAGTAAAAGATGTACCATCGTTATCAAGTTATACACCAAAGGATAGAGATATTGCGAACATGAAAAAAACTTTGGAATGTTAAAGCAAGTGAACGAGCAATAGTCCCCAAATTAGGTGATTACAGATGATATTGACTCTGCCTAACTAGCGTGGTTGAGGTCGACCCCTCGTGATGCTCCAGTTGGAAAGATACCATGAAATGGAGCGTCTTTGCAAAAAGGTGGTAGTTGTACGGATACCCGGACACATAGATCTTGAGGGTAACGGAAAGGCGGATGAGGCGGCTAAGACCTGTACCCTTCTCAGACATGACCACTGCGATCCGGCCCTCTGACGTTAAAAATGTAATAAAGAGCGTGACTGAAAAAAAGTCAGCTTCGATGAACCGGATTGGTAGAAAAGCTCTCACGTATCAAAGTACTGTCGATAGATGGATGGCCTTCGGAGGATCTGACTCGGTAGAAGTAGGGTCATCCTCACCCGATTAAGGATAGACCGTGCGAAGTTGATACACGGACGTTACATTTGTGCCAAAGCCTGCATTTGTGTCGAGCATGTAGAACAATGTTAGTCGATGTGTCTCACGTGACTGAAGGTGCAATTCCTTGGCACGATGTAGAGAGCGCGTAGAAATGCCACCCTTTATGAGAATTGTGGTTGAGCAGGGCAGGGAGTATTTGGGACTCTTGGAGGAAACATAGTTGTTTTACTGTTTATAGTACTGAGTTTTCTGTCCACTAGTATACGTTGGAAGTGAATGTACGTATTAGCGTAGCGTGAGAGGGTTACCTTCAATGAGGTGAGTTACATAATAATTATACAACGTGATGGAAAAATATCGAATAATGGAAGTATGAGGAAGAAGAGTAACTGAGAGTGTGAATGGGAGTCTGATTACATTGGAGCTGAAATGGCCTAGCTGTTGATAGCCCCAGAGTCCAACCTCCGTTGCTGCACGATTAAGACCGACGTCCACACCCGGGGTAAGTGATTCTTGAGGCCTACCGGTAATTTATTGTAGATTACAAAAACTGAAATTACCGTTGAGGCTCAAATCTGTGTACGTGCGTATGTGTGTCGTGCAAATTTGAACTTATATAAATCATTAAATCCGCAAAGTCCAAAAATGTTATCTTATCCATATTTAAGAATACATGCTAAGTATTAAAATATGTTCAATAATTGTATGTACCAACTGGAGGAAACAGTAAAAAAAACTTATTCATTACGTCCCTATGCAAATTTCATATAACTGCACTTTATGTATAATAATAAATAAATGATAATTGTCCCATTAACAATTCTTAATTAATAATTCATAATTAATTATATGAAATAAAAAGGAAAGAAGAAAACTTAATTATATAATCTTTACCTTAAATTAAATCAAGGTTTTAATCTAATTATTATTTTATCTAATTGACACTACTTGCTTTCGTTGAATAATTATTACATATACAGTTAGAAATAATTGACATAATTAATTAAACTTTGGATTAACGTGATAATTTACGGAAAATACAATAGTGATCTAGTTGTTTTTCAAATTTTTTGGGAGGCTATGAGATTACTGATTTTACTTTTTAACTTTTCATCTCTTTTTTTTGCTATTACTAGGGAAATATTAGACACGTGTCGAACGTTCTTGCCAATTGGTCCTATAAGCCGAGAAAAAAGAATAAGCAATTTAAATATTTGTGAAATTATAGTTTTGTACTTTTGTTTCGGTTTAGTGTTTTATTTTATATAAGCTCAACTCTGTACACGGGTGTATATACGTAAACACAGATTTGAGCCGTCACCTCTCGAAATCCACCGATAATTCCAGCTTTTGTGTAATTTCCAGTAAATTACCAGGAGGCCTCAACAGCCTAATAATATCTTAGGTACCAGCGTGCAAGGGGATTTTGGGCAACGAAAGGGCAGACATACTGACTAAAGAAGGATCTACCAGACCATATTACATAAGCCCTGAACCTATATTTGACATAACAAAACTAGACATACAATTCTCCATCACAGAATGAGTACGAAAAAGACGGAATGATAAGTGGATAAAGAGACGTGCTAGATAGGGTAAGAATATATTGAAACAGACATCAGCAAGATTACTGCTACAGTTAGAGAGGAGTGATACGGTCACTGGCATCTGAGAAAGTATCTAACTAGCATGGATATATTCAATGAGGTTATGCAATGAGGAGGAATAAACAGCTACCTACATCATCTGTGAATGCGAAGTAACCTCTCAATGGAGGCAATAGCTTGAAAACCAAGTACATACACCCAGGGAAACGAATTACAGCATTGGCAGTAATAACCTACTACATTTTAGGAAAAGGATCGAGTCGATTGCACTGAACTAAGGGACTAGGAAAGTACAATGAGTTAGAAGGCTGCATTGCTTGAGAAGAAAACCGACATTTGCTAGTATCCACCATTATCATCATCACCGGCGGGTCTCGTTATCAGTCCGTGGTTAGACCTCGGTCTTATCTGTTTAGGTTCTAGGGGCTAAAGCTAGGTCATCGCAGCCCTCTAAGCAATTACTTCAATCCTTTCCCACTCTCATTCATTCTTAAATACATTCTTTCCTAATTACATACCATTCACTCAGTTATGTTTAGTGGAGCACTCCATATCCTCCATCACCCTTTACACCTATTATATTACTAATCTAAGTAGGGGTCGATGAGGTACTCAATATTCCGCCTTCGGCCCTCTCACTCTTCGCATTCACGCTAATAACTCCCAAAACACTCTAGGGGGTACAAAACAACACATATGTCCCCGGTTTCCTCCAAACATCAGAACAGGGGTCGCAAATATTCGCTGCTGTGCTCAAACGTGATTCTCTTACCGGCAAGCACACTATATGGTGCCAAAGAATTGCACCCCCCACACAGTGGAATATGCCTATGTTGTGCATATTTTTCAAGGTTATCATATATTAGGTTTGTTATATATTTTTGTTGTGCAGAGGAAAAGAACATAATATGGAGGGTTATAAAAAGGTACAAAAAAGAAAAGATCAAAGCGCTACCACTAAATTAGGACAAAATTTTTTTTTCAAAAATCAATCCGGATGAGTTTTAAAAACCCTTTAAAGTGCAAGTATGCATTATTGTAAGCGACAAATGTTGAAATTTTGAGCCAATCGAAAGGAAATAAATTGCATAAAATATTTTTATTAACTGTAATGAATGATTAAAACAGTTTACTTTTAATTAAGCGTTTGTTTAAAAAATAAGCTATTCTGCATCTCTCGTCAACTCGTTTGGAAAAGCTCGTTATACGCGGTATTAGTTCTCGTTTTATTTGTTTATTAATTGCCAAGTGCAACTATAATGTGTGGTGTTTAGTGACTGTTAGCCAATGATTATTTGGAGATCGTGAGGTGCGGTCTGGTGTGACGTAGGTTTTAGAAAAACATTTTCTTTATGATGCCAACATTCGATTATTGAGATCATCTTCAGGGTGACACCCAAGAATGACACATCTACACGGAAAACAGACACTTTGAGCTCTGAAGATGATCTTAATAATCGAAACGTTGGCATCATAAAGAAAATGTTTTTCTAAAACCTACGTCACACCAGACCGCACCTCACCTATAATGTTACCTATTAACGTGTTTATGCATTTAGAAGAGACCGTCTTTTTAAAAAATTCAAACAATATATTATTATTTTTATTAGCATCGATTGCGTAGTCTGCTCTGATCAATTTTTCATGTTCATTTTCAACCAACAAACATCTATGTTAAACATTGACTACAGCGAAGATTAACGGATCTCACTCAGTTTTGAACAAATTCAACATTTCAGAAGAATATTTAAAAATCCAGTTTTTATTTAATCAGAACAAGCAGAACAAGAAATCTACTTGTTATTGATTATATTCAGAAACATTGAAAGATATGAAAAGACGAAACGTCCCAACAGTTGACAATCAAACGTGACGAGGTGAACGACATTTGAATAGGAAGATGTCAATAGAGTATCGATTGAATATACTAATTTTCCACTTGTATTTCAAACGTATGACAATATTAAACAATTCAAACGTTTGTTTCACTTCCGTACATATGGCTAAATTGTTCCACTGCTCTAGTAAAATAAAGAAAGAAGGTTGTGTAAATGTCATTGATCATTACTACTACTACTACTATATGTCTTTATTGTTTAATATATATACAAAGTTTACAGATCGGCATTATATATTACAAAGCAAAAAAGACATTCCTCATGGTTTAAAACCGTCTGAGGGATTGATGATTTGATTAATGATCATTGATCATTAATTAAATATCTTTAATCTATTTGTTTCTTTAGGATAGCCTTAAGTCTCCTAGGCATTGAGTAAATAAGCATGAAGCGGTTTGAAGCTGTTGAGTGGTTGTCGGAGTTGGGGGAATGATGTCTATCCCTTCTCTTTACCATTGCCCATAACTGTTCTATAGGATTCATGTCAGGAGAACGTGCTGGCCAATTCATTGTGGTAATCCCTCCATATTTCAAGTAATGGGTAACTCGAGCTAAATTCTGTCGAGCATTATTGTATTAATACGAAGTTGTCCTCAATAAATGGAGCGAATGGGGCCACAGCTTCCCGAAGAACTTCCTCAATGAACATTAGTGTAGTCAAAGATCCCTTCTGCAATCTGTTAAGTTCGCAACGTCTGACGTTTTTCAAAATATCTGCTCGGGCGAGATCTCGACATAAAACCATGCTTCATGCTCAAATTCATTGTTTTATTGAATAAAACAATTTAAAATACCAATTAACTCATTCGACAAGTTGGATCTGGAAAGGAAGAAATTGAACTGATTTTTTTTAAACTCTAAAGAATGTAAAAGAATTAGCATCACTCTATAAACTTAAAGAAGAAGTTATTAATGTTGTATTTCCGTTTTAAGGCAACTATTAATCTTTATACCTAGTTTTTATGGACAATAAACAAATAAATACAAGTGTCCTGATTTTTTATTTATTTTGTGTGTATTATACAGTTATATATGTAATTTGGTACAACAACATTGAACAAACTGCAGTAAACGAGTAGGTAATTAGACGTCCATGTAACCATGTAAACCGATAGTTGCAAGGATTTAGGGCAGTCACACCGTTAATTATCGCTTCTAATTGAAAGGTGTAACAAACCTTTCTGGAAAATACACTCATTTTTTTCGGATAAGATCAATTTCAGATGACATGATTTATATTGAATGGCCTACTTGCTGCGAATCTGTAATTGGACAAATGATTCTTCCTGAATGTTGAGCCAAAAACCTCGAGGTTTTAGTGGGATTTCGATGAGATATGAGCCGGTTCTTATTCGTCAAATTGAACAATTTTGCCTTTCGAATAAAATATGTAAAAAGAGAAACATTATAAAGTCACACTTTTACCAAACGCCTCGACCTTGCTTCTTGAGATTACCACTTAATTATCCCGTGGCGTGGCATACTTTTCACGGGGTCAAAATTCTGTAGGAAAAAAACCAAATGTGTAAAGCTTTCAAGCTTTTTAAGCCATTGAATCGCTTGAACAAAAATGCCTTTAGAATAAAACTTCTTCAAAAATTTCTTATTTTTTAATTAATAACAGTGGACAACAGAATTATCCCCACGGATCCAAGAAATTCCAAAAAACAAAAATCTAAGAAAAGTCAAAATCCCATCTTGGGTCCAGAGACGTTTGGCA
This sequence comes from Cimex lectularius, assembly GCF_000648675.2. NCBI lineage: Eukaryota > Metazoa > Arthropoda > Insecta > Hemiptera > Cimicidae > Cimex > Cimex lectularius. Next base: position 1,049,256 of record NW_019392897.1, on the reverse strand, counting down.
TAGAGGGAAATAGAAAAGCAGCCTATCGAGCTGGAAGGATGCCGCGAGCTCCGGAAACACAGGAGTCCGACGGATGTGAAAAATTATCTCAAAAACCAACGCTGGAAAGAATGGTAGAACCGCTGGACCACCATTCCCGTAGTAGATGAATTACAACTGTTGATCAAATCGTGTGCCATGGAAGAAATGGGAAAAAAGAAAGGATAATAATTCGTCTGTTTGATAGGCCGCACAAGGCTCGCCAAAGAGAGGATAAGTCCTTTATGCGTTGAATAATGAAGCGCAGAATAAATTGTGGGCTGCCCGCGGTCTTTAAAATTTTAAAAGAATAAAGGTCTTTAAATAAAGTAAGATAAAATTTTAAAGAAGAGTAGTGATTATAATAAGATGCCGATACCTGAAGCAGATCAATGTATATTATCGAATATAGGGAGCCCTTTCATTTACTGGTTGAAATAATATCCTTAATTTTAATTAATGTATCTATCAGTATAAACCTTGGAGTATGTTTGGGTATTTCTGATGTAATATAGAGTACCTACCACAGACACACCAAAGTGGTCTTGGTTACTTAATTTTATTTATATTTGCAGTGGGAAAGATGTGTAGTCACTGGCTGATTATAAAAGACTGACTACACGATTGTGCTAATGAACTATATTTATTTGTGCTTGTGTGTACGGACACTGTCTGTTTTATCGAGCTCCCACAGACCTTCGGACCAATAAGGGTTAACGACGGTTAGTGAAAGCATGTTGTACTCTCTGCAGTAAACTTGATATTTCTCACTGAAGATGGTGCAATGCCATTGAAATCAGAAATGTCAGGACTATGTACAGGCAAAGCGTTGGAATGGTTTCATTTCTGTTCATGTAGCAAGTGAAATTTTAATCATGATGATAACACAAGAAACGTTTTAATCATGTGACATCGATCAGCAAGACTGCGCGTGCAGCCATGTTAGGAATATAAGCTGGTTTCTACCCGAACAATGTCTTTCGTACTAATTTCGTTTTTCCAATTTCGGTAAATTTGGAGTCGCATTAAAATAGTTATAATCATAATTGGCCCTGTATATAGTACGCTCCGTAATATTCTTCCATTTTAACATTCCTGTACCAAGTTTAGTAGGCTTTTAGGTTATTTAATGAACAATCAACCTGAGTTGATAGCCCCTGGAACCAACACTGACTCCGGGCTACCACGTCCCTGGTGGGTGATTTCTTCATTTGATAAACTGATCTGACTTGCTGTGCGATTGGTTCTGATCACACATGTACATGAAAACGTATGGATTGAATAATAAGACGTTATTGTTCAATAGACTTATTGTGATTTGTGTCGAAGTGCAAGTTCAATATTTTTCTAATCTACAGAGATTTCTCAATTCTGTAACAAGGGTCAAGCGACAAATTTTCGATTGACCATTAAGTAAAATTGGTGTAATTCCAAATTAATTAACTTTTTGAAAATTCATCAGTATTGTATAAATACATAATAAAAACAGGCACTCTGGCTCGTTTGTTCACTGCAAACACCTATTTCATCAAATAAACGGGGAAATAAGTACAAAAAAATTCGAACGTCATCTATTGTTAAATGACAAAATGGAAAGGCAGCTGAATGGGTTCAATCAAATCATAATTGAAATTGTACAAATTTGGAGTTGGCTGATTTGATCGTCGTGTCTCAAATGTACTTTACCATTTATAGCAACGCAAGTCATACGGCGTGGGTGGCAATCTCGTTAAGCAACGAGAATTTTAAATGAAAAAATAAATATTCATATTTCTATTTGTTATTGAGGGAGGTGGAATAAGAATAACAATATAAATAATTGTTTAAAATACTATATGCAGCCTGGTATCATACAATATCTCGATAACTGATGAAAATCAGCAAACAGTTATTTATTTCGTAATTAGGAAAGAGCAAAAACATTTATTCGCCACTATGTTCATATATTTTTCTTTCCCACCTTTGATAAAAGCCATTCCTAAAAATTAAAAAAAATTAATGTTAACTTGTTCCTTATATGTTTGAAAAGGACATCGACCTGAAAACTATATTTTAGCTAATCCAGCTTTCTCAATTTTAAGAAAAAGGGTTTGGAAGAGAGAAAATACATTAAAAAAAACTTGGGCATAAGATTGATATAGGTTTTGCCCAAGGCAAGTGTAGTTTTCTATTTATAGCAACTTGGTTATTGCCTACGTGAGTCTAGTTAACAGATAAGACTTAATTTAAATTATACCTATTTTTTGAACAGATACAAAAAGTGACCAATAGCAAACCCCCCCCCCCCCCTACATTTTTGCGCAGATTCCAAAACCGTCGTCAATTTTTTTATTTCAAATGAGAACCCCAAATTTTTAATATTTTTGAGAAGAATGAGTACCACGATTTTGGAACACCTGCAAAATGGACAATTCTAGGATTTTTAAGTATTAAAAATTAAGACTGACGTTTCGTTCCTTCCCCCAGAGTTCTCGATATTACTCGGGGCGGGGTTGAACCCACTCCAAACTCGCTAATAACTTACTTTTACCCTCCAGACGTCACATATTTACCGCACAGTGATGGTAATAATGGATTTACAATCTGTGGAGATACCACAGAGGATGGTAGGAATCCGGGGTTTGTGCTCTCCAAGCACAGCAGCCTTCTGGCTTATTGTACCTTCCTAGTTCCGTTGTTAGTTCTTTAGACTCAATCCTTCTTCTTAGAATTTGATACTTCATTGACTGTCGCTGCTACAATTCCATTCCCCAGATTTTTTTCTGAATGTTAGGTTAAATCTCTATTGAGCCGTTGCTTCGCATTCGAAGATGATATGGGTGGCTGTTTCCTCCTCCTCATTACATAATCTGCAAATGGGATCATCACTGTATATACCCATGTTGTGTAGATGTTTTCTCAGATACCAGTGATCGGTTAGTAGACCTACCACTCCTCTGAATTTGGCCCACTCCAATTGCAGCAGTGTTTTTGCCAGTCTCGGTGAGGGTTGTTTCATCTAAGTTTACTATGTCTAGCACCGCTAGAGTTTATCCACTTCTCCTTTTGTTTTGCTTGGATCCATTCTGCAATGGAGGATTCTATATTTCTTTTTGTTATCCCAAGAATAGGTTCGGGGCCTATGTATGGTCTTGCAGATCCTCCTCTGGCCAGTCTGTCTGCTTTCTCGTTACCCAAAATTCCCCTGTGCCCTGGCCTCAAGATATCATCAGGTTGTTGTGTTTCCCCAGGTTTTGGAGATTTTGGATGCATTCACTGACTAATTTTGATGTGATTCTTTTACATGCTAATGCTTTAATAGCTGCATGGTTATGGTCTTATGAGGATTTTTTTTGTCAGTGTAACCTCTTTTAAGATTTTCCAGGGCACAAGCATTGATGGCATGTATTTCCGCTTGAAAGACCGAAGTGTACTTCCCTAATGAATTTGATTGATCATGTTTTGGGCTTGTACAGAAAAGGCCTGATCCGGTTCCTTCGTTTGTTTTGGTGCCATCTGTATACCATATCATTGTATCTGATGCTCTCCTGTGTTCTTCCTCTCCTTTATAGACCGTTGAGACTTTATAGGAAGTTGTAAAGAATGTTTTCGGGATCATTTAGTCAGTCCCCATTTCTAAGAATTGTTTTTTTTTTTAAATTATGGTTGTATGCCCGACTTTTTTTAGCTCCTAACCAATTTGATTGGTTCTGGAGGCTAAAAGAGCTTTTCCTAGGCTCTCCTTGTATAAGTATTTCCAGTGGAGGTAGGTGTAGTAGAGTTTCTAATGAAGGGGTTGTTCTCATTGCCCCTGTAATAAATAAGTTTGCTAATCTTTGTATGATGTATGCTTGAGTAGCTACTTTTGGACCACTAGATCTATAGGTTATTTTGCGTCCATTACCCCACAGTACTCCATATTCCTGGGGTGGGATTGAATCATTCTAATAGATTAATGTAAATACAACGCAAACATACATTTAAAAATCTCTCTAGCCCTGAGCTACGGAAACGCTCTGTGCCCGCTGCCGTATCCCAAGACTACTCATATGACCGACAATACAAAACATTGCTTATAAACGTCAAGGCTTCTACAATTGCAAATGTTCTCAACTGTTATTTCAGTCTTAGATAACGTCACCTACGCGGTCGCTTTCTGTCTCTGTAATAATTAGCATATTATAATTGAGCCTATAATAATTCACCGTTTTATTACATTTTTAAAATCAGATATTACAGCAGTATTTTTTAATTGAATAAATGATTACTTCATGTAATAATTAGTTCGAACTTATGAAATAGTGGTGGCTTTAATTAATTCCTCCAGTAATTCCTCGATAGAAAAAAATTGAATCTGGCAAAGAAAAAAAAACTAAATCAATAGCACAACGTAAATCATTGTTGATGAATAATAAATATATTGTTTAATATTAACTGATTATAATTTATATTTTTTGAACAAAGTTGACTATCTGAGATATTTCTATAGCATAGCTGAAATACTTTAGTAAAGTAGTACTCATATAAATCTAAATATTTAATTTTTTAGTTTCATTTAGATTATTGTGTAATAATTTTATTTATTCTAAATATTTGAGTTGTTGATCATTTGTGTTTTTAAACATTTGCAGATTATTGAAACAATCAGCTTTTATTTATCACAGATTATGCATTATTATCGAATAATTTTAGAAATCTAAAGGAATTATCTGTTGGATTTTTATTTATTATATTGTTTAAAAGACAATGACTACCGCTAATCAAAAATTTAAGAAATTTACAACTTTAATAAGCTGTGAAATGCAATATGACGTATGAAAAGTATAATTATTTATTTATGTACATAAACGTAGAAAAAATAATTTATAAGAAATTCATAATTTGTTGGTCTATATTAAACCTTAATATTAAACCATGTAATTTGATATTACATTATGAAAGGTAATGCAACACTTCTTTCCTTCATGAGGACATATGAAACTGTTATTTATAATTATGAGATTTATTTATGGTGTTTGAAGTTTGATCAACTTGTAATTTTATCTTTATCTGCAACGGCTCTGTTAGACGGGTTCCGGCATTAAGCCATTATTAGATATTGGATTTTTTCGGTGCTTCAGTCTGTTTTACATCCCTGAACGATTACTGAAGATGGCGAGAAGCCGAAACGTGTTTGACAAACAGAACCTGCGAAAATAGACAAACGAACATGATCGGTTGTTTGTAATATATATTATATGGTTAACAAATATTAATATCTTTCTCTGTGTGTATGTAATTTATTAGCGTGAATGGTAAGGCCTCTTCCCCAATTACCCAGAGTAATATAGAGTAATCGGGGGCTGAATGAATGCTAACCTGACTAGCTTGTTTTTAAACGTATTTACGATATATTTATTGTGTGTTTGAAGTTTATAAGGGAGTCCTTGGAAGAGAGTCCTTAAGTGTGCCCGTGTTAATAGACCTTAACACCGAAAGCCTAATTGACGTTAATATAACTTGGCTGCAGCTTCAGAAAAAATGAATTACAAGGAATAAAATGCAAGAAGGAAATGAAAAGGACAGCATAGAAGAAACAAGGTGTCCCGTCACAAACGTCAATACTTCCAGAGGTTATCTTTCTTGTCCAATTGAACTAAAAAGTCCCCATTGCCTGAAGACATATTCTCAATTGTATACGAGATATTTCACATGAGACATTTCATGTTACTTAAACCTCTCACAACTTTTTGACATACGCCCTCGTAAATCAAGAAAGTATTGATTACTGATTTATATAAGCACAAATATGCGAATGCATATACAGAGTTTAGCCTATCACTTCTGCATTCACCCGAGCAATTCGAGCTTTTGTTTAGCGATAATCGCCCAACCCAAGTGTTTGTTGGCAGTCCCGGGTCAGAACTCGGACTTATCGGTCCCACCCACGACGTTTGGCACCAGGGACCATCAGCAACTAAGTCTTCGGGAACACAATACTTTCAGTATTTCTACAATAAAACAAACCTGTTTCTTCCAAAAATCGGAAGAGGCGACCCATAAACTCGCTCCCGAGCTCAGGCACAAATCCCATATCGGTTTGCATTCCAATACGCTCTCTATGTGGAGCCAAGGAATTTCACCGTTCAACTAGGTGGGACTCATATTTCCACTACATGCCAGACGCCGGGCTTTGGCTCAAAAGTTCTAAGGCTAAGTGATTTCTTTTTAATTGACTTCATCCTTGATTTATAATCTAAAATCAACAACTTTAAATACTGAGATTAGTTTCAAATAGTTGAATTAACGGTATTAATTCAATGTTTAATTTTACCTTTAAGTGGCACAATATTTTTTAAAGTGAGGAGAAAAATGTGGTTTATGAATCTTCGTCATCGTTTGTATTTTTAAGATAGTCCACACAGTTAAAAAATAAGACGTTCTAATTATAACCTTTCGCTTATTTGTACACGGAATAGACCTTCAAAATTAGAATTAACTTCAATAAAATTCATTCTTTCTTCTCGTCTTGCCAAAGGTGCATAATTCCGGCCATTTTGAATAAATAGGCCATCCTTGGCAGAGCGCGGCGGGTATGAGGGCCAAGATCTAAATTTGTGTAGTTGTTTCGCCGTTTAGGCCATTGGTGGGTGGTGTTTTGGCCTTTGAAACGCGCCAAATTTGAACTTAATGAGCTGCGGTATTAGTGGATTAGAAAGCCCACCCAGTAATAAAATATCCCGGAGCACTTACCCGTGGTACACTTTGTACCGTTATTATTCTCTTTTTTCAGGAAATAATTACATTTTAATGTGTGGGAACAATAAATCTTTCTGCCACATAAATAAGATAATAATTTTTCTATATCATACTTTTCTCACATTTTCAAGTGATTTCTCCTTTTGGCCTAATATTCCAAAATCAATGTAATATGCCATAGAAAATTACCAAATTAAAAAAAGTCAATTTTAATTGGCATTAAAATTTGATTATTCAAAAACCATGGTAGGTTTATAATTGTTCCTATAAATTTTCGTTTGCTTAAAGACTCTTATTATCATAGTCAAAACAAAGGAGAAGCTTTTTACCAAAAAAGACAAGCAATCCTTAGCATCAACTGTTAAATTTAACAATTTTATTGGTTTTTACCCCTAAATTAATTTTTTTAATGATTCAGCTAATTTTTTTATTGAATATAAATATATAAAAAGTTAACCGTTTCCTCGGGCAAGGGCAACCTCATTCTTCGAGCAGACGCAATTGCGCCATCATTCAGTCATAAATCTAGCGAATTCCCATATGCAGATATCATTAATTTTTTTATGAAGCAGTTTAATAAGCATAGGTGAAAGGCTCTGCCTTGTGGCAGGCTGGCTCGTAAATTTTATTCGTACTCGTCTCTTGTCGTTAGCGCAATTCGCGATGGGATTTAGCTAGAAAGAGAAATTTAACTATTAATTTTTTTTATTTCACAACAATGAAGAGTTTATTAACTGTATTTTATAAACTTCATAAGATAATTTTTATATATAATGTATACTTTTTGAAAACAATTTATCAAATCATAATATGTAAAATTTCAATTGGACTAAGACCTTTCAAATACGTTCTATTAACATTTAGTTTTCTTATACTAAAATGAAAAGTGTGCAGATATCTATGAAAGGTTACAGAAATTTTGAAACAACATAAAAAATAAAACCTGTACTGTCAGCTCCACCCATATAAATAACAATATGTGCTTTGAACGGTTTTGAGAACTACCCCCGGCAGGATTCATATTATTATTTTTTTACAAACTTCACTTATGGTCAATAATTTCAATAAATGCGACTGATATCACAAGGCAGTATTTTATCACCAACGCTGTTTTGTAAATTCATTATTCGTACAGTTCCCGAGGCCAAAATTTAGTACAAAACTGTTTAACCAATTTCTTCAATCTTCAAGGTTTCAATTGGCATACAAATCTGCAATCTGTAGGCTTTATTGTTTTCTTCTGATTAATGAGAATTGCGTGTATTATCCATTAGAGGTCAACCAGAACCCACATAACTAAAAAGAGTGCTAGTGATTACTTTGAGTACAAAAAACCCCAGGGAACATTCAAATTAAAACATTTTTGTTACACAAATTTACACACCTAGGTCTATTAATTTCAATAAATACGACTTATGTCTCAAGGCTGTGTTTCATCCCTAATGCTGTTTTGAAAATACATTATACGTACAGTGGCACGGAACAGTATTAACAATCTCTTCAATCTATGAGATTTCAATTAGTCAATGAATTTTCAACATATAGTCTTTATTGTTTTCCTGTATTTATAGAGAAATGTGTGGATTATTCAGGAAAGGTCAATTGTAACCCACATAACTAAAAATACGTGCTTTGCATTTTTTGAGACAAAAAATGTCAGTTAGCATTCAAATTAATTCCTTTTTCCACAAATTAAACCCCCCTAGGGATAATAATTTCGATAAAAACGACTGATGTACTCAGGGTTGCCACAAGGCAATGTTTTATCTCCAATGCTGTTTTCAAAATTCCTTATTCGCACAGTGCCCGAGACAAAAATTTAGTACAGAACTGTTTGACCAATTTCTTTTAAAAAGAAATTTCACAAAGTATACAAGAGAAGGAAAGAACGTTAAAAAACACTGAATTACTAAAAAGTTTTGGTGGGTTAATTTACAAACAATTTGTATGTCCGAGTTAGTTTAGCAATAAATAATGCAAATCAGGGACAATTATATTTAAAAAATCATGCTTGTGTCCTTTATGGTCAAAAAAGTGCAATTTTTCATCTCGAAAATGTTATTCTATCAATTTTACGACGGATAGTTACATGTTTCTCTGAGCAGTGCAGATTCAAGGGGAGGTCGAAAATGTTAGTCAAATGTACGAATGTCTCACATTCTTGCCAATGGGTCCTAAGAGCCAGGAATGTTTTCAAATGTAATTTATGCACATTTTTAAATATTGTTTTCCACATTCGTTGTGCATATATTTCATCGTTCTTATACATTAGTCGATTTGATTTTGTACCTAGAACACCAAATTATTCAGCAGGATCGAGCAAAATGAGACTAGGTTGATAAAAATTTACAAATACCAAAAGACCAAAAGGCTTCCATTTAAGCATAAGAAAAACCTTTTTCCGTTTATTTAAAGAGAACAATTCGGATTATTTTTAAAGCCTATTTATAGACATTAAATAATTTTTTTATTGTAATGTAAAATAAACATTTTTAGGCTGGATTAGCCGGCCATTTTTTGTTTTCAATGTCCAATGTTTCACTTGGAAATTCCTAACCCTTCCATATTTTATCCAAATTCATTGTTATAACAACCGGTAGAAAGCGGAATTTTTCTCCTCTCGGCTTCTATCAATAAGGTTTAGATTTTATTCGATTTTATTATTATAAGTAGGAAAATTAAAGTTGAAATCAATCACAACTCCTCAGATGTTTTATTTTTATCTCGGGTTTCAAATTATTACCCAAGGTGTGCCTTTACATGTAGTTTATATGTTTCTAGAGCTCTGTAAAGTCGTTTTAAAATTATTACCAAATTTGCAATTTTCGCGAAAAAAATTATCATTTGGAAAAGCGAAAAATTTGTAAAAACATTGATATTTATAATTTTTCTACAAATTTATATTCAGGGCTTTTTAGGGGTATAAAAGACCCCTTAAAAGTGATCTAACTCATTTTTCAAATTTTCCTTCGAATTAAATTAGTTTAACTCTGGTTAAATTTCAATGATCTGTTAAATGGTGAACAACCTTGCTTATTCTCAAAACGGATTTAAACCACCAGGAAATTTTAAATTAAACGGAAGTTCTTTTGACTCCTCATAGTAAAAAACAACTAGATCAACACAAATATTCTTTGCATAACTTTGAAGAAACCTTCATACTCCAGCAAGCCTAAAGTAAAAAAATTAGACCAACAATTCTAGACCAACAGTGGGGTAAACAGTAAAATCCAACTTGAAAACATGTGAAAACGTATCGAGCATCTTGATAAAAGACTTTGGTTCATTACTTTGAACAGTCCTGTCTGTTTCACTTTCCTTTGAGCTTCGGTGTATTTTTATCCGGAGGGTGTGACAAATCAAACGAGATAAGCAGGGTAGAAAAAGGTATAGCTGTAGACTATATACGTTGAAAGAGAGAGAGAGAGAGAGAGAGAGAGAGAGAGAGAGAGAGAGAGAGAAAAGAGGGGAGAGAGGGAGAGAGAGAGAGAAAGAGAAAGAGAGAGAGAGAGAGAGAGAGAGAGAGTGAGAGGGAGAGAGTTTATTTAATCACACAGAATTAGGTCTCTTGGACCTTTCATACATCCAACGTGGACAATAATTTATAATTTACAATATCAAAAAAAACAAAAAAACTTTAAATTGTTTGTTTTACATAAAGTATGGTAGATATCCATTTACAACATGAATGTTTACATTTATTAGTTTTACTTTGTGGAATTACAATATTTCGTTTAACTTTTTTAGTGTTGTATCTCACAGATCTATTAAAATTAATTATCAATTAAATTATACAAAGATTTTACAACCATATAGAAAAATTAAATTCTATAAACTTTTCCTTTATACAAACGCAAGTTTAAAAAGTTCAGTATATTCTATTAATCTATTAATCATGTTAGGAATACATGAGAGATATTCTTTTAGAGCTTTTATATACGAATTTTGGGATTCACGTGGTTTTACACAATTCTAATTACTGTTCATACGTATAATTACAACTACGATTAATTAAAATTATCATAGCTACAAGTTTTATTTAGGTCATTTCCAGATTTACATATGTTTAGAACCCCAAGGTAAGTCAACCGAGAATTTGTTTGTTATACAATGGAATACGTCTTGGGAACTATGAATTTTGGTATGATTGTGTTCTGCATAATGGATTTTTATACATTTTATTTAGCCGTGTAATTTTTGATTGTATGGGTTGTATCATATCTACTAGGTAGGATGGTTTATTCGTCAATCTCATATTATTAAATAGATTTAATATTCGAAAGAGAGAGAGAGAGAGAGAGAGTCTTTTTTAAATGTTTGTTGCTGAAATAAAGACCCAAAAAGTGTGATTCTAATACTGTTCATACGTATAATTACAACTACGATTAATTAAAATTATCATAGCTACAAGTTTTATTTAGGTCATTTCCAGATTTACATATGTTTAGAACCCCNTATAGATTATTTATACAATCAGTTTACAGTTTTAGATTACATTTTCACTAACAATGGGTCATTTTTCTGCAATTATTCAGACGTAAAATACCTCAAAAGATTTACAGTTCTACTTGTCATTAGGATCATCAAAAGTCACAATACAATAATTTAAACAAAGTTATCTTTTCAAAACTGAACACATACCACACAAACAGAAAGAGTCAAAAATCAAATTAGCCCAATTTCTTGCTTCCCAATTTACTGTATTTTGGGTTCCATGTATATGCAAAAAGGAATAGTGAATACAGAGAATGACTGCGGCCATAGATCATTATACCGTCACTACCAGTTTTTGGGTCGAAATTTACTTTTGGTGACTGGCTTGAGCTTTCGTTGACAATTAACCACTCAATTGACAGAAGGCGATTGTCAAAACTATGCTATCCATTTTTCATCGCGTTATTCTTTTGAGAAAATGTACTGTTTTTTTGTCTAGCAAGGAATGAATAGCATGTCTCATGGTGCTGCCACCCGTGACATATGCCTATAATGTTTAAACTTGTCCAATGTGCTTAAAACTGTATTACTTAGCTGAATGTATCTTTATTCTATTTCTACATAATTTGTTCAACGTATCCAATTTAGTGAGTTCAGAATTGACAAATTCTGTTTTGAGAAGGAATAATGTCAGAAAATGCTTTTTGGCCCTGTGAATAATTTTCACAAGTGTTCCTTTTAATGAAACATTTTCAAATTTCTAATACATCAAAATCTGTTGGAGGCAAGTCCGATGAATAAGGCGGTTTTGGAAGAACATCGTTCCTCAGCTCTTTGAATTTTTCGCTTTAGTAACCTTGTAACCTGTAGTTTGGTGTTCTCGGGACAGAGGTAAGAAACCAGTCTCTCCAGTTCAAAATCTTTCAAAACTCAAGCTCCTAATTCAAACTTAACCATCCGCACAGACTTCAAATACCATTTGTCCTTGAAACCGAAAAACATAACTAGTCATTCAACACCTTTCATCTAGTACCTTTTCTGCAGATCCTCTAAGACTTAATCTTAAAAAAATGCCACTGCAGTGCAATATTTCATACCTCAAACTCTATATTTCGTATCCAACGGTACTATATCAACATAATCCTCCAAATCCCGTTTGACCTCGAAGTCGATATAGACGCCTTTACAAACCCTGGGCCTTTATCCCATACCCACAGCTCAACACTTTTTAACCACAACCCTTCCTGACCAACCTCTAATACTTGAACCTACAAAGAATTCAGTCACTCCATTCCGAACCTTTCAAACCTCTCCTTTGAATCTTGTTTTTGCAAGGCTTTGAAATAATTTGGTCTACTTGAATGGAGTAGGTTATAGAACGACCTGACAATATACCCGTATGCAAAACAGAATACCGAATCAATCCACTCATAGACCATCTAAATATGACCATCGATTTTTGGGTGTAAATTTAGTTTTGGCATGTTGTGTGTTCTCGCATTTCATTGAGATTTAACCATTCATCTGACGTAGGCAAATTCTCATACACAATTCATTTTTCATCACAAGTTATACTGTCGAGAAAAGACTCGATTTTATGATGAGCAATGAACGAAACGTTTGGGTTGATTTTTTAACATATCTTTAAACTTCACAAATCAAGCAAACTGGCACAAACCAGTCATGCACATTACCTTTTCCAAAGGACAGTTTCTTTCAACCTGGGCAGCGGAATGGCCGAATTTAAACGAATATATCATGAAAATCGCATGTCTCGATGTTCATTTTTGAGATGATACGAACTATGTGTAATCAATTTGAGATCTAATGAGATCCAATATACAAGATTAATAAACGGATACATTAATCTGTAAACATGTTGGTCAACGTATTGCTAAAATTGCAACATACATTACATGTGAAACAACCCAATCGTTAGAAGCTTGCTAATTGCACCATTTTATATATTCCTATTATTTCAGTCTAATTGTCTAACAAATAGTTGTTAATTATTTTAAAAACCTATAAAAGGACCCCGATTATCATTAATATCAGTATAAATTATTCTATTAATAAATTATGTATGGATTTTTTGGTGTACATCAAGACATTTTCTTATTAATAACTTTTTTCTTTTATGTTTAAAATCATTGTATCGAATAGTAAAACGTTAAAATCTCCTCATTAAAAGTTTAGTGTGGCTCTAAAGACCTTTTGTACAGATCTACATTAATATCTTTTATATGTTATACTTAAGTTGTTAAAACTTTGTGGAATAACTTATTTTATTAGAACTTGTTAAAGGGCTGAACTGTGGTTTCGATTATAAAAATATATAAAAATCATAGGCCATTTTATTTAAAAACAAGCTAAAAACAAACAAAAACGTGAATAAATTTTTAATGATTTCTTTTAATGGTGCCTCCATGCAGTAATTGTCGAACTAATGTAGTTTCTTATTTAGTAAGCATGCTTTTACATGAATTCAATGCATGTGGTCTTACCTTTAAATTCTAAAAATATTTCTTTTTTTTCCGGTTATCAAGACGCTTGGGTGAGCGGCTTTCATAATCGAGAACAGTCGCGAAATTGCGCAGTATTAGAAAGTCATTTGACGTCTTTGCTAAGTACGAAACAAATGGAAGTCGGATTCGCTGAATAGTGTATACGTACACTGACCTTTCATAGAGTTCGAGCTGAGAGGTGCAATTAATCATATATTCAAATTTAGTAGCGTGAGTTCATATTGAAATACTTTATATATATAAATCACGGCAGACGTGATCGACGCGCACCGTGTGTTTTGTTGTTAATTATTTGATTGAATGTCAAAAGTCGGGGAGAAAGAAAAAATAAAGAAAGAATAGACAGATATTGGGAGTCAGGGATGAGTGTGAGACAGGCGGAATAACAGTGATAAAGAGAAATAAAAAAGACAGACCATAATGCTGGTGGGTTAAAAAAATAGAAGGAATCAGAATAAGAGTGGAAGAGAGTGAGTAAAAGAGGGTGGAAAGGAGAAGAAACACAAGCATACACAGATAATGAGAGAAAAGATGATAGGTGAGAGACAGAAAGTCAGAAAATTTAGGATGTAGAGTCAATTGTAGCAGGCAAAAAGAAGTGATTGAGAATTGTTTGACTAAATATCAGAAAGAAAATAAGAACAAGAGAATTGACAGAGTAAATAGATAGTGATGAATGAAAGAAGAGAGGGGTGAAAGAAAGAGATGAAATGATTATTGAAATGCGGTCTGGTGTGACGTAGGTTTTAGAAAAACATTTTCTTTATCGTGCCAATGTTTCGATCTTTATTGAGATCAACTTTAGGGCCTGGGATTTATAAACATTGTTTAAATTATACAAATACATGTAAGATATGAAAAAATGAATTTCTATCTTTGTACACTAAACACCATATATTTCTACACGAGATGAAAAATTAAAAAAGAAAAAGAAATATAAGAAACACAAAGGTAGAAGACTGACAGAGAGGGCATGAAATATAAGAAAGGGAGAGGAAGAGAGAGCGCGAGAGAAAAAGATAAACCAACTGGCAAAGAGAGAAGAAAAAGGGAATGGAAGATGGGTGCGTGTTGTGTGTGTGTGTGTGTGTGTGTGTGTGTGTGTGTGTGTGTGTGTGTGTGTGNGAGAGAGAGAGAGAGAGAGAGAGAGATATATAGAGAGAGAGAGAGAGAGAGAGAGAGAGAGCAGTATTTATGAAGGACATAATGTCATAAATTGGCAGAAATGCCTAATAAAACCGCCGAAGGTTGTGGGGTCGAATCCTGACTGTGACACAAATTTTTCATTTAGAAAAAATTGTGTATAATTAATTGAGATAACATGATTCACAAAGATTTCATTTCAAATATTATTTGTTTAAAAATAAAGCTTCGAGTTTATTAGTCGAAGGAATCAAGGACAAAAGTCCAACAAGAAAAATGTTTATGATTCATATTCTACTCATTTACGAAAACTTTATTTACTAGCTTATTTAAATTCATATTCCTGAACTCTAAACTAATTAAGTGCCAAAGCTCAATTTGTTAGTTTATATAGGTTTTGTTTTGAAATTGTCCCGTCGTTTCTGTCGACACTGGTACAATAAAAAAAATGTTAGCAATATTTAAAAATATGTAAATTTACACACTATATAATGCAAATCGCCTATTGACAAAATTGGACAGTGTTTGTTTAAGACCAAAAAAAATGGCGAAATAAAATCGTGAGTTGCATTGAAAAATTAATAAATTAAATACTTTGCTGGTATTCATCCAACTTTATTTTCATAAATTCTAAATTTTTATCTTTGTAGAAAGTCAAATCAGGGACATATTTCGAGGCGTTAGGGTATAAGCAGGGCTTGGCAAAATATCTTCTAATTCTAGGATTATTACCATTATCAAATGTTCCATTTTTTTAATATTATTTGCGACAAAAATTTTCAACATAAATTGCAGTTAATTTGAGATCAGACGGAAAACGGCCTTCTCCATGGCGCTCCTTGAATAAGAACCGAGGTGGCAATGGATATTGACGAAGTTTCAGCTTGCAGAACCGAATGAATATTTCATGAAGTAGCCCGTTGAGAAATAAGACTTGTCAAATGAATTTCCCCTCTACTAACGTTCATTGTATTAACAAAATTTACAAAATGACAGTTTGTTTAAGAATTCTTTGGTTAATCAACTGATTAAAATAAAATCAACAGACACAAAGTAAAATGGGTTTGTTTAGGCTAGTATATACAGATTATTTTCTGTATAGTTGGATTTTTGTTTTTAAATCACAGTTTCAATTGTTCAAGTGTAATAAATATGTAGTACCTAAGGAGGGTCTATTGAGTCTCTCTCATTTCACAATCACCCCACAAGAGAAACAAGATATCTTTATTTAAAAGAAAAAACTAGTAGATCTAATATTTTAGGTGAATAAAACTACATTAGACTTTTTAATTTAAATGGCTAAAAAATTATATTTAATTTAAATTTTTTGCCTTCAATCAGTCTGAAATTCGTTAGAATCCTCCACCATCCCAAACGCAGCGCTTGTTCAATGCAATGAATGGAATTCAGCACGTTTAGTAAATTAGTAATTTACATGGATGGCCCCATGTTGACGAGAGCTAATTGTAATTACTAGGAGCATAAGCTAAGCCGGACCCTTCTGCCCATAAAGGCACAATCGGGCATTGTCAAAATAATTCAATATTGGATTAATCATTTACTGTTTGTTCCGATTTGTTCTCCCTTTGTTTTAAATTAGTTGTAATGCAAAAAGAATACCACCTACGGAAGATCTATTTCAGACGCTCCCACTAAAATGGTTTGGTGAAGTCAATTATGTCCGTAAAAGAACGAGCCAGGAACGGTCTGCGATAAAAATAGGAGCAAATGTGGTTAGAAATAGAATAACGAAAGGGTATTTACATAAATTGGGTTTATGAGAGAAAGGGTGGGATTTTATATTTGTGTTTTAAAGAAAAAGGGGGAGAAAGGGAACCACATCATCATTGGAGAAAGATAACAAAAAATGCTTTTTTGGTGTTGAGAATATTTTCAAAAATTATATAATTGGATTTCAGCATTTCTTCATTTGATCATCTATATAAAAAATCATCTTTGTCGTATTTTAGGTAGATAGTACGTTTTTAATTTTGTCCTTAGAACAACATTCTCCCCATGCCAATTTTCTCTAATTAGAATGATTCTACATTCTGAAACACATCATAACCTTCTATCATCCTGCCGTCTAATTAGCCTGTTGCATATAATGGACAAAATCCTAGAAAAATTCCGGCTTAAGATTCTCCCCATCTTCGTTCCTGTTACGTTATCCTCGACCACCAGTTTGGGTTCAGTCGTTTTAAGCAATGCCATCGCGTTGTAGACCTCATCACTACCGCTTTTGAGCAAAAGGCATGCTGTTCCGGTGTATTCCTATGTGTGAAGCAGGCCTCGATCGGGTATGACACTGGGCTCTTGATGCTTCCCTTTTACCTGATACTAAAATCCTATCTAACCGACAAGCACTTTCAAGTTATCATTTCCCTGTTCTCTCAGGCGGTTGTCGTACAGATGGAGGGGGACCACAAGGAAGTTTCTTAGGACACAATAATACACCGCAGACATTCTTCCGGAAACAATCCTTACAACCTGTACAGCTGATACCGCCATCCTTTTTTCTCAAAAAGTTCATCTCAACCAGAAACCTGTAAACTCATGTCAGGAGATGTCGATAAACATACATATATGTGAACGTGTCGTTATACATGGCGCAGGCTATCCTCTCGCCGGTTCTAAACCTCTCTGGATAGAAGAGATGAAAACCGGAGAATCCCGATCTAAGGGTGTCACGTCATGGTTAGTTCAAGATCAACCCGTCCCATCTCAAATGTTAAAACGGCCCTCCCTATGTTTTCGCCTAAGCCAAGGCGCAAGTTCGAGTCCGAGTTCCAAGTACTGTATACCTCGCAATGCTTGGTTTGCAAGGTCGGCCCGGCTTAGACAAGAAACCCGCCGCATAGCAAGGGGCTGGATCTTAACGCGTCTGACCCAGCTCAAAGTACTTGATAATGTGTGGTGATTAGTGACCGTTAATCGATAATTATTCAGAAATCGTGAGGTGCGGTCAGGTGTGATTTCAGAAAAAATTTCTTTTCTTTTGTCTTTTCTTTTCTTAATTTTCTTTTCATTTTCTTTATTGTGCCAACGTTTCGATCTTTATTGAGATCATCTTCAGGGCCTGGGATTTACAAACATTGTTTACATTTAACAAATACATATAGGATGTGGAAAAAAGTGAATTTATACAATGCAAAATATATATATTTTTTATATATTCAATGAAAGTATTTCTACTCTATGTGATTCTTTCTACTATTTGATTGAATATATAAAAAATAAAATAAAAAAATATATATTTTGCATTGTATAAATTCACTTTTTCCCACATCCTATATGTATTTGTTAAATGTAAACAATGCTTCTAAATCCCAGGCCCTGAAGATGATCTCAATAAAGATCAAAACGTTGGCAAACTAAAGAAAATGTTTTTCTGAAACCTACATCACACCTGACCGCACCTCACAATTTCTGAATAAGTACCTGATAATAGAGCTTTTGGAGCCGCAAGAGGCGCGATTTCGGACTGAGGAATAGGCGTTGAACAGTCTTGAATACATTCGCTAGGTTTCCCTGTCCGATCACCACATGAAGTGACCAATTCACTTATCAATCCAAAAGATTTTCTTGCAATGAACTTCGATAGTTTCGATGCGCGATCAACTTAACTTTTCATCGAAGATGAGGCCTAGAACCTCACCCTCTCCGCCACCGTACCAGTACCCCCCGCAAGCAGAGTTAAGGTGATTCGTGAGCCCTCCTTAATCTGCAAGAGGGGACGGACATTTTCACGAGGAGAAGAACCGGTTTCCTCGGTGTTAGCAGTCACAACGTTGATCGCCGATTGCATCACCCCTCCGACCACTGCCCGATCCTTACCAGAAGAATAAAAACAGAGTTCGTCTACCTATTATATTGTCTTGGAGACAGCGATTCCGTTCACCGACACCAGCAATAGTGTGAAACCCATCACCCACCCCTGGGGTACAGTTCCCTTGAATTTAATATCCGGATTGCACGATTTCTTGGCATTTCCGCACTACTGCATGTCTCCAGGTGGAATCATACGCCGGCTTCAGGTGTTCGTTATATTACATTATAATGTTAATAGTTATGTCGAGTAAACTTCATTCTTTGTTTTATTGTTATACTATCTCACTCGGTTTATTCTTTTTGTAATTAAAATTTAATTTGCCATGTCATTACTATTCATCTTCCAATGGTGGTTTTTTAAGTGTATTCATCAATTTTCTTTTTAATTAAACGTTTTTTATTATAACATTTGAAGTATATTTTTAACGGATATGCGTGCGTTAAAATGTATTTTTGCTTTCGGATTACAGTAAAATGGAAAATATGAAATTAAAAGTGCACCAACGAATCTCCGTGGTCAAAACGGGCTTTGGGGGTTAGGAGAAATTACAAAAAAATTATATTTGCGTCAGAAGTTATTTTTACATTTTTTTAAACCCGGTACATTGCGAGCTGTGAAAATTCTCGGTGCTATTTTCGTCTGACATTCTACACGGCTTCAGTTTCAGAAGTTGTAATTTTAAAACACGTGAGTCAGTTGAAGGATCTCTTATTTAAAAAAAAGTTCATGGAGTTAAGTTTGTTAAGTTCATGAGAGTTTGATTGGGGGAGGGGGATGAGATACAAGAAAGTAACATGAAAGTCAATGATTTTTTATTTTGATTGATCCTACATGATATTAAACAAATAAGTAAAAAAAAAGACATTTGACGATATCCTTTTATCATCCCTCAACTTATTAATCTTATGTGTAGAGATTAGTGACCGTTAATCTATAGTTATTCAGATATCGTGAGATGCGGTCGGGAGTGATGTAGGTTTCAGAAAAACATTTTCTTTATCGTGCCAACGTTTCGATCTTTTATTGAGATCATCTTCAGGGCTCAAAGTGTTTGTCTTCTGTGTAATTGTGCCATCCTTGTGTGTCGTGTTGAGAGTGCCCACCCTCAACACGACACACAAGGATGGCACAATTACACATAAGACAAACACTTTGAGCCCTGAAGATGATCTCAATAAAAGATCGAAACGTTGGCACGATAAAGAAAATGTTTTTCTGAAACCTACATCACTCCCGACCGCATCTCACGATATCTGAATAATTATTAATCTTAATGCAATAAGACATAACTCATACTCTGAGGAAATATGTATTATAGAAAAAAAAATTAAAACGTCTATGTTGTTATAATTCTTTCATGAGGTCTGTGAAGTCATTAACTGATGAACTTAATGGGTCGGGGATATAAGCAGGGCGAGGCACCGTTACAAATCCACCATTTTAAGTTCCGGAAACGCGACCAACGCAGCGGGAACAGACCAGAATAATTATAAAAGACCAAAGTACGAAATGTTTTATATTTTAAGATAAAGCATGCTCAATTTTTTTTTCAAAATTTGGACGTTTCAATAACTAAAGAAACATAAAGAAAAAAATTGAGATATAAGAAAGGAGATTACCAATTTCCGAACCCCTTTTTGCATAGTAGTCAGCTCATTTGATCTCGGGCTCTTTTCCTTTTCCATTCTTTTTAGATCGTTTTGTTCTGAAAATTTAGGCAAGGTTGGCTAGAAGAAAAAATTATAAAGTTGGATATGTCTTCATTTTCCTTACCAGAACAATGAAAATCCTTTTTTTATAACAAATTATTGTCTCAACCTTTGGTTTTATAAAGATACCTATTGGGAAATAAGGGTTATTATTTTCGTTTTATTATTAATTTTATTGTTCATATGCCGGTATACCATACCCGATTAGGGGACAAATAAGCCGTTGATGGTGCTAAAAATCTGCTGTGTAAGCAGGATGGAAAAAAGCCAAAGTTTATACTTTGTTGGTATACTTGTAGAACTAGGATGAAAGAAGGTGCAGGGTAACGAGTGCATATTTGGCCCCAAAATTAAATACTTAGTATGGGCAAGTACGCTTGTATCTTTGAATATATCTACTAAAATCTGAACATGAATAGACAAGCAACTTTGCATTAGAATGAAAAACAGAACCTTGTGTTGAAGGACTTATGGGAAAACAAAGATGCCCTTGTACTAAAAGGTTCACTGCTCATATGACGCAAAGTTTTGCTGTACAGAGATCCATACTATCATGAAACATCGTAGAAGAGAAACCATGAAAAAACTGCAAGAATCTTTTCCTGAGTTCAAGAAAAAGCGATTCAAGAAACTCTGTGCAAGATTTGAAAGGTAAGAAAATAAAGTAGGCAGGAAGAAACTCAGAATTCTAATAGATTTCTTGACGAAGCATTGCAGACTATAAGGACATATGATAAAAATTTGCATAAAAAAACTCAAAGTCAGTAAATTATGCAAGGAGGCCAGGAAAATCCCATAAACCTACTATCTGACAACATTTTAGATGAATAAACAACATGATAGCAGGTAAACAACTGAGAACTATCCAAGAAACGCCTTGCGAAATTTGAAAGCAAAGGGAATATAGAAGCATCAAAGGAATCAGGATAAGATTCGGAATAAGGTTGATTGAAACTGCGAATGGTCGTCTGAGAAATAATGGGCATCAACAGCGTGGTAAAATTTACAAAGCAAGATCCATAGCTCCTAGTCATGGATGGTGCTACAGTGAGCAATAACCTTGGGTTCTATTCTTCTGGAGCTAGATGGAAAAGAGTCGACAACTTGAGACATGACTGTTTACTTCAACTCCTGCAAATATTTCTCATTCAGCCAACGTGGCAACATGCGCGATGCATTTAATTCATAAAAAGCGTCAGAAAGACAAAAAAGCAAAAATAGCTGACTAAAAAGGACAAGTTATAAGTTATAGATACTTTGATCTCTTGGCCTATAAAAAGATCGCCAAGGATCCAACAAGGAAAAAGGTCAGGAAGAAAGCAAAATAAACTTCCTTTATCCAAAGATCAAATTATCCAATTGAATAAAATGAAATTGGATTCGCAAAGCAGCCTGCTTAATAGAAGTGCATCCCATCGAAACGATAAATAATTAATACATCCCGAAATGAGTTTAAAAAACCCGCACATTTTTCAAAAATAATGCAAACTCGTCTTATTTTCTGTTTTGACGTTTTGAGAAACAGCACGCCTGGAGAACATGATTTAAATGAAACAAGAAAAAAAATTAAATCTACTCAATCAACAGGACGACGGGTCGCATCCTGGAGAATTAATGGCTTCTTCCTCTCCCGTTCCCAAAATAGCAAAACTGTTATCACTTGCTCGCCGGATGCAGAAATATGCGGCACCTAATTGATTTAGGACCTTGTTCATAGCCGTTGGCGTTTTTTCCTTCGATATTTCGGGAGAGAAAGAGAGAGAGAGGGAGGGAGAGAGGGAGAGAGAGAGAGAGCGAGAGAGACAGACAGACAGACAGAGAGAAAGCGTGGTTGAAAGAGACAAAAATTACATCAAGCAATGGGAGACAGTGGTAAACAAACGTACAAACGAATGAGATTGACAAAAATTGGGATAAAAGATACAGGTATAAACAGGTAGACAGAAGGATATAGACGGACAGTGAGAACAGAAATAGAGAAAAAGTGTGAATGAAAGAGGGAAAGGGAGGCAAAGGAAGTTGGAACTCCTAACTGGCAGAACCGAAAGGTGTATAAAATATAAAAGAAAGGATGGAAGAGATATACAAATAGACAAAATGGAAGAAGGTGAAATAAAAGCAACATGATAAACAGGGATGAAGAGAGATAGAGAAAGATATATGTATGCAAGTTGGAAGAAACGAAACAAGTAAGAAATGTATAGCGGGAAACAGAGGTCAATGTGATAGGAGAAAGAAAGGACAAGGATAGAAGATACAAAGAAAACAGAGAAGTGCTGAGAAAGATACATAAATAGAAAGATAGGTATAGAGAGAGAGAGAGAGAGAGAGAGAGAGAGAGAGAGAGAGAGTGAGAGAGTGAGAGGGAGGAGAGTCAGACTGTGAGAGTCTGACAGAAATAATAAAGAAAGGACAAGTTGCTGGGGATGACAGAAAAATGATAATATTAGCATGGATAAACAGAATAATGTCATAATTATATTTATATTGAGACAAAATGCCATGGTTCACGAGGGAGAAAGCAAGGAGACAAAAGGACAAACACGTACATATAGAGCAATAATTAGATAGGCACAGGGATATAAATTGATTAATAATTACAACTGAGAATTAGTTGATATGAGATTTGGGAAACTTATAAAAGTTTATTCATGACGTCTCCTAAACCATAACTTTTGGTAATCATATTTAATATTTAGACAATAAGTTATATATTTGGTAAATAAAATTCTGTATTAACATCATGGAATATTTTCTACTGAAATTTTAAAACAATTATTTATTATATCATTCATCATATTATTAAATCCTGTTTATGACAGATAGTGGGTATTTGCAAAAAAGACACTTATGTTTTTTAAGAAAAGTAAGGATTTGATTGTCACACAAACTGATAAAGCTAAACAATGGTGTCTTCTGTAAAGATGAATACATTAAAAAGATGAAAGAATTCCTCAATGATGAACTAGTTTATAAAAAAGTCCAAAAAAATCCCACTAACCATTTATAAACATGAATAATAAGCTAACCAATACATCATTAAAAGATAATAACATTGACTATAGGCAAATCCAAAACTAATAACCATACAGGAACTCCCACATGTGTACTGAACATACAAAATTAAAAAAATAGGCCAGTTGTTTCTACCATTGGTTAACCATCTATACTATACTTTAAATTTTTTTTTATTACAACCTTTATCTGTGATTTCCAACTTGTTCAATTTTAATGTTAAAAACCCTTTGGAAGTAAAAAATTTCTTAAAGGTATATCATGTAACTAGGGGCATGTATTGATAAGTTCGACTCCATGTTCACTTCCGTACCGACGCACAGTACAAATGGACCACTATTAACAAATAATACAGATTCCAAATACAACAGGTTTATAGAAACATTGAAGATATGTACATGCATAAATAACCTATATTTTGTTTTTAAAAAAGGTGGTGTAAAAACCAAAAAAAAGGGACTTCCTATGAGTAGCATCTTGTCCCCTGTGGTGGCTGACTGATTTATAGGAATGATTTTTTTTTTTTAGTTTTTAATGACAGCAAAGTTGAGAATACAATTTTTAAATAAAACAATTTTTTTAAACAAATTCAAAAGATTTAGTGTTTTATTGTTTTGCAATGCACGATAATTACACCATAATAGTAAAAAGTGATAAAAAAGGAAAAGAAAAGTTATTTTAGGCCAAATGACTAAAAATTACAACATAAAAAGGAAAAAAAATTATGTGTCAGAAGTGGGATTCGAACCCACGCCCTCAGAGAGGACCAGAACGCTCGAGCCTACGTTTGTAGGCAAGGTTTGCCCTTGAGTCTGGCGCCTTAGACCGCTCGGCCATCCTGACAAGTGATGTCGACCGGCCAAAATCATGCACTTACGTTTACGTTTTCTCTCGCGGTCGATCATGTTTATGAGCGGTTTAATCATGAAATGATTATTTAATCTGCACACTTTTATAGAATAGTTGGACATGTATTTTTATTATTGGTTTTATTATTTATTGTTTTATCCATGATTTTTATGATTGGATAATGATCTGTGATTTATGTTAAAAATAATTATGAATAAAAACTCAATTTTACTTTTTCTTTTTTTACTGATTGGCCGTTTCCGATCAATTTGGTCAGCTATCTTAGTTTTTTGAACGGATTTAGCCATCTTCAGTGGTAGCCCTGAGATATAATCACGTCGCACGAGTACAGACACACCAATGAAGATGGCGGGAAGCAGAAATGCATCTATTGCCAAAACCAGGGAAGATGAGCAGATTATACAAATCGACAATGGCCCAGCACATCTCAAAAAATAGCACAATTTTTCAATATTGTTATATTAAAATTGACTACTCTTGAAATAAGTTTTCTTTTTGAAACCAATTTATTTAGAGAAATATTAAAATTAACAAGACCCTAAAGGCTACAGTATATTTGTACTGTGGGAGTTTTTGGTCATCCTAGTTTTGCCATCATCAGTAGTTGATCACCGTTATAAAAAAAGGTTGAGGTACTAGCAACTGAATTTAAGCTTAATTATGTATTACTATTATTTGTACGTTCACCCCGAATGATTATCACACCCCGATGTGCTGACCTTAGTGTCCAGTCTATACATCAGGGTGTCCACCTATCCCGTAATTTGTCTGGGATGCTTGTATCCCCCTTAAACATAATGTCCAGGAGATCGTCGCTTCCAGACTAAGTTAGGTTCCGACGGGGGCTATCGACAGCCAGTTCATTTCAGCTCCCATGCAAACTATAGTCTAGCCCAGGGGTGCTCAAACTTGAACTGCTGGCGATCTACCTCAATATTTTTGGACTACTTACGATCGACTCTGAGAGTCTGCAAGTGTGTGTGATGCAGGGTTGTCGTACATACACGATACACCCTACCTACCTAGGTAGGGTGTACCGTAGCATATATAGATATTAGCTTTCTGCACAATATAGGTACATTATTTTAGTCAAGGTTTGGGTTAGGTTTAGTTAGGTTCTTCTCTACAATATCAATGAAAAAACTCATAGTTATTAAAAATTGCGAGTTTATTGGTTGTTACAAAACAAAAGAGTTACATATGATGTTAAACTTAACTAAGAAGTGGCTTTGGATGTTGAAGCGTGGCACTGCATGTCCTCAGCATACTTTTCATAAGATGGTACGTAACCACTGAGTGCTAATCGCAAGCATGATGACATATGATCGTCAGTTAGTCGATTGCGATATTTTGACTTAATTATCTTCATTTCAGAAAATGCAGACTCGCACAAGTAAGTTGACCCAAAAAATGCCGTCAGTTGAAGGGCGATTTGCCTTACATTCGGATATTTATCTTCAGATATAAAACACCAGAAATTTGTATCAGATGCTGTAGCTTTGAGATGTATATCTGATATAATCTGCACCAACTCATTTTCAACAGAACATGAGTTCATATTAAACTGACTTGCTATTTCAGTAGCTAATTCCTCAATGTTTTTACATGAAAAAGGATAACTCATAAATGATGCTATATTTTCCAATTTACTGCAATCATAAAAACGCATTTCGAATTGTCCCAAAATATTTGATAATTCAGCCTCATACGTATCATAATTCAACTGAGGAATCCTTGCTTTCAAAGACGGAAAATGTTTCAGATCCTTTCTTTTCAGTTGATCTATCATAAGTTGCAATTTACTTTTGAATGCGTTTACTGCGCTAATCATCTCAATAATAGTTTTTCCTTTACCTTGAAGCTCCAAGTTAACGGTGTTTAAGTGCATTGTGATGTCAGTCAAAAATGCCAAATCAGTCAGCCATTTTTCGTTTTTCAAAATCTGAGTGTCATCACCTCTTTCGTCTAGAAAAGCTGTTATTTCGGGCAATAATTCTTGAAACCTTTCTAGGAATTTCTCTAATAGCAGACATGATTTCTGTTTTATTTTTAAAATCTCCAAATAAAGTCTCACCCGCTTCAATAAATGCTTCCTTCACCACCGATCCATCTTTGAATGGTTTCTTGTGTTTCGCCAATATATGAGATATTTTAAATGACGTGATCGTAGCAGCTTTTGATTGTTTGGCTGGTCTTGTGAACATGGATTGTTCTTTTTTCAAACAAGATATCAAATCACTTACTTTTCGTTTTCTTAATTCACTCTGTGGCGGAAAATCCTTTTCATAGTTTTTATGAACCGTTTTATGATGCCTCTCTAAGTTACCACGCTTAGGTATTACACAAGGTAGGTGTATAATCGCTTAGGTACACGACAAATAACACAAATGCACTTATCCTTCACCATACAAAAGAAAAATTCTTCCTCCCAATCCTTATTAAAATGATACGTTTTAGATTTCACTGCACTCATTTTCCACTATTTAATAATAAACTTTGTATCGACGTAGTATCAAGTTACAATTCAGAATGACTCCAATTCCTGCAGGCACAACATTTATATCGGCGTGAACGAAAGTCTCGAATGTTCCCGTCAAACGCGCCGCCCGAAACTAGACTGTACTGTCTCTCGTTGTTTCTAGACTAGACTGTACTGTCTACTAGTCTAGAAACAACGCGGCTTTTCTTTGACAAGTGCCGCGCGTTCCTTTGATAAAGCCACCTTTTGCCGCAAGCAGTGTTATTTTATTACGTAATACATTTTTGTAGTTTAGTTACCTACCTACTTATTAAAAAATTTTTTCTTCTCGAGATCTACTCAAAAAGCACTCGCGATCGACTGGTCGATCGCGATCGACCGTTTGAGCTCCCCTGGTCTAGCCTAATACTACTACTTAAATCAGAAAAATCAATTGCTTTTATTATAATTGATTGATTTTTAGTAGCTTTCTTCTGCCGTTATATCTCCACTACGATCCGATTGTATGTTCATATTTCAAAAAGATGACCTCACAACCGTTAAATATTCATATTCTATTTTAGACGAGAGGAAACAAGGACGCATGTAGGTAGAACGTGGATAAACACATTTTTTTGGTCTAAATCTACAGTCGTTAAGAATTTTTCCAATTCCAGATGGTTCCAAATAATAATAATCGAAACCGGTCAAAAGAAAGAAATGATAAACATTAAAATCTTAAATCGAGTTGCTAAGTAGTATTAAGTTCGTCTGTGTGCCAGCCGTTTTTCGAAAAGGTCACTGTTGATTATTCGCTATTAAAGCTAATAGTCATCGTCAGTCTTGCTGAAGGTGCTTAATCTTCCAGAGAATGATCTAAACTAACCACCTCTGGTACTACATTAGCTACTTGGTAACACAGATTTGTCCTCGCACTTGATACTCTTCTGAAATTAAACAGTAACATTTGATTTTTATTGTTCTATACTGTTAAATTTAAGAATGAACTTTGTCAATATAAATAAAGTAATTGTGAGGATGAGCCTGTAGTTTGGTCGTATCTAACGTCTATTGGTCGTTACGCCATTTTCGAAGGGTTTTTTTATAACTAATTATTTGATTTTTGGACAGTATGTTGTTTTTTAGAGCATTATCCTGACTTAACCTCTTGTGTAGTTTTGGGATTTATAACATTCTCTTGAATATACAGGGTGTATTATACTGGACGTAATATCATTTCATTTGTGGCCAAATCTCATGTAATATGGGATTTTCCTGCCTATCCTCGCTGGTTTGATTTATCAGACTCGTTTCTTCATTTTCTCATCTTCCAACGATCAATTTTCACATCCATCATCTCGCAAACCCAGTGAAAATGTCTCAAAATTTAACAATATTTGTGCTTGTTGTAATTGTCATCCCCTTTTGTGACAGTGCATTTAATTTTGTATACTCCAAACGATTTTGATAATAAAGTGTGCAATAATAAATAAGATGAAGGGGCGTCGGTGGCCGCAACGGTTTAGGCGTTGACACGGCACTTATCACTGTAAGGTAAAGGTCCCGGGTGCGAATCCAGCGGCCCTGCATTCGAACCCGACAAACTTACAAATGGGCTTTTTTTCAAAAACACCGGCTCCCCGAGGGTTGATATAACCTGATATATGCTGTTGCGGAAAAAAAAAATATATACATACAGTATTTCATTTTTAATCTCAGGTTTTCCGCCTTCCTGGTACGCATATCCCGGCTTGTTTGGTCTGTTAGAACGTGTCTTCGTTTTTCCATCTTCCAAATAAAATCCTCCATCACCGCAAACCCCACGAAAATGCCTCACGATTTAACAAAATTTCGGATTATTGTAATTTCTAGCCTCGTTTCTAACAATGCAACTAATTTGTACTCTTAATGGTTTTTTAAAGGATACACCTAATAATAAAAAGGATGAAATAACATTATATTTTCAGCAGAATCTTTGGCCGTTTCCGGTCTTCCTGGTTTGTGTACCCTCGCTGGTTTGATTTGTCAGACTCGTTTCTTCATTTTCTCATCTTCTAACAACCAAATTTTACCTTCAGCCTCTCGCAAACTCAATTAAAATGCCTCAAAATTTAAGAGAATTTCTAATTATTGTAATTTCTTTACTCCTGTAACCGTGCAATTAATTCTGTATACTCTCAAGGGTTTTGAGAATAAAGGATATCATTAGTCATAAAAAGGATGTAATAAAATTATTTTTTAGCATAATCTTTGCCCAATTCAGGTCTTCCTGGGCCACTCATCCTCACTGTATTGGTCAGTCCGACGCGTTTTGTAATTCATCTTCAGATTGTTTATAAATTGCTAATTTATAATTTAAAGTTATTAAAAGTTTTAAGTAATAGCTATATAATAGACGTAATATCATTTATTTTTTCGCCAAATTTTATGTAGTTTCTGGTCTTCCTGGTCCGCTTTTCCTCGCTGGTTTGGTTTGTCAGACGCGTTTCTTTATCCGTCTATCATCGACCAGATTTCAGCTCCATCACCCCACAAACCGCTTTAAAATGTCTCAAAAAAAAGTCAATGGCACGAGCGGGATTCGAACCCACGATCTTCGGCTAGATACGCCGCTGCTCTACCACTTGAGCTATCGTGACCTCGATCCACTATGGCTGTAATATCACTTAAGTTTTGGCCGAACCTTATTTAGTTTACAATATTCCTGGTCCGCCTATCCTCGCTGGTTTGGTTGTCATACTCGTTTCTTCATTTTGCCATCTTCCAACGACAAAATTTCACCTCCAAACCTCATAACTTTAGTGTATTTTCTATCTTTCGCTAACATCAGTGTTGGGTTTGTTTCGTTGTCTCATTCATTTCAGCGCCCTATTACTGAAGATGGCGTATTGCCGAAACTCGTTTTACAAACCAAAATAACTAAGGTAGACAGTATGCCGAATCGAACAATGTTATGATTAATTACTATATTATTACCAATTAAACAAGCGTATTCGCAGTTGATTAAGAAAAGATATAATATATTTAACTTAAACAACAATTATTTTGCTTCTAGGATTTTACTTTTTACTCGTGTATGCTGAGGGATTTACAGTTCATATAACGTTAAAGATGTAGTTTAAAATTTCATGCTTGTATATGGAATGGAAGGGAGAGGGCTATAACCGGTTTATGCTGCCAACATAAGGCGTATAAAAGGTCTTTAAGTTACATATTTCATAGCTAAGTACACTCTCAGGTCATCTTTCCTTCCTCGGGCATATAACGGCTATAAAAACTGGGCGAAATTTTCGACGAGGACCGCTCGACAAACTCCCTACTTAAATACTTCATAACTGTTGAGCTAATTAATTGAAAAGGATGAGGATTCGGCGCTCTTTTCGCTAAATTGAATTATCCGGGTTGAGTGGCAAGTACTTTCAGGCTTTTTTTCTAAAAAATATTGAAATATAATATTAAAATATTCTGAATGAACAATTCCAGCCTGTTTTCCAATAATATTAAGTCCAGGTATCCAAGTGGCTATCGTCCATTTTTTTAAATAAAATTTTTATAATCATAAATAAAAGCATTCGAGAATTATGTACTTTGTGAACCATGTCACGCCTTCTTACTATATTTTTTATACACAGCCGTTTATTAAAATTTAAATGTTCAACGTACTAACGACACTTCGTTATTCTTTTTTATATATTGTCAGTTTTATTATATTTATATTTTGGGCATTATTTTACATGATGTACCACTATATTTTCATGCTATGATCTTTCAAATTCCCTATAATCATTATCATGTTTATCGTGACTCCGTTATTAAATTATAAATGAGGTTGTGGTGAAAGTTCAGGAAAGAAAAAGACTTTGGATTCAAAAATAATAATTACAAAAGCGGTATGCAAGTAATGAGAACGGCGCCAACTGCTGCTCAGGAAGTCCTTATGAATCTAACCCACTACATCCTGGGAAAGGATAGAGCCACAATTCACGGTAATGCAAGGACAGGCTCTAATAGCTTAGCTTAGGACTTCAGGCGGACAAAGTTCTGCGGATTCGGCTAGCTGGATTTCGGCGTAATCCCAAAATCCAGATTTGATAAGAAATTTCAATTTATAATGCCTGATAGAGCAGACTGGGAGAAATCACTACCTGTTAGTGCACACTATATTTAGTTTATAGCTCTAAGAAAGATATGGAACAGAATGTGATGTCTGTGGGAATAAACCAAGCACTAGAAATCATATAACCCTTGGGCAATATGCCATTGACATTTATTTAGGTTGTTGACTTGGACAGCCAGTAGCACTAAAAGCAACACCCTTATCGGCAGTTAAGTCCAAAAACGTTTGGTATTGCGTCAATTCCCTTGTCAGACATTAGGGAAAACAACAAAATTACCCATTCTTTGGGTAACAGGTCATACAGGGCAGGGAGGCAACAAGGAGGTCGACAAATTAGCCAAGCAAAATTCGATGAGGACACTTATCGGTCCTGAATCCTTTTGGTGCAATCAAATTTCGAAAAAGAATATTAAACGGATAATGGGTAAGAATAAGTCCTACGTTCAATGAGCATGTATTCCAGGACATGTGAAAAAGTTCGTTAAAGGATCAAGGAAGAAACTAATGTCAGACCTACTGAATCTAGGATATATTAGGAATATTGGACATTGCAGACATTGCTGGAAATAGAAGGTACTATCAGGGATCTGTTAAAAATGCATAAAAAAAACATTAGACTGCTGACTGAACATTGCAGACTCTGGTGAAGTAATTAGCAAATAGGACCATAAGACAATGAGATAGATCTAAGATTAATCTAGAGTGGACTGTATATTAGAAAAAGAGTGCGTTTAAAGAGGGGATTTTAAACTAAAATAAAATTTCTTACTTACTCCAACCATTCTCGGTCCTACCTGGATGCACCAGAGATCTAACGTCACAGAAAGCATTTGCTTCAAGGTTCGCTGACCGGTCGTCAGCAATAAAAGAGATCAAAGGTCATCGATACATTCAACGGGAATTTAATCCAGGTCACAGGCATACGTAAAATTTCATTCAAGAACGATAAAAGAAATTAATGGCAGAACTACTAAACCCAGGAAATGTTAGGAATGACAGTAGGACTGGGCACTACGCGTTGCTGCTATATAGTTAGGAAAAATCAGAAGAATGACTTTTGTTAGTCCGAAGACCTGCTTTAGGATCTGTTAAAAAGACTTAAACTTAACAATGATCTGACGGCTGACTGAACTCTGCAGACTCCGGAGACATACGTAATCAGTAGAATACACGGCCATCATACACTCGTATAGGAATAAGCCCTCGGTTCTGTGGGAAAAGGCTAAAAACACAATCACTAATTTTAAAAAATCACAAAACATAGAAATATAACAACAAGACAGTAACATAGGTACAAGTAACAAACTTAAGAAAAAATACAACTACAAAATAAACAAAAGCAAACACGTCAAGAACAGACATAAAACTGACCAATTTAATAAACATGATGTTTGATACATAGGATGAATAATAGAAAGTAGAAAAGCAACGTAGGAAAC